>NW_024098470.1:0-57557 GCF_016545835.1 Crotalus tigris | reverse complement strand
AAAAACTTCCAGTGTTGGAGCATTTACTGCTTCTGGAGGCAAGCTGTTCCACTGATTAATTGTTCTCACTGTCAGGAAGTTTCTCCTTAGTTCTAGGTTTCTTCTCTCCTTGATTAGTTTCCACCCGTTGCTTCTTGTCCTGCCTTCAGGTGCTTTGGAAAATAGCTTAAGTCCCTCTTCTTTATGGCAGCCCCTTTATTTGGGTACATCAGGTTGCTCTGATAGACAGATGTAAAAGAGATGTTGAGAGTCTAGAAAGTGTGCAGAGAAGAGCAACAAAGATGATCAGGGGACTGGAGGCTAAAACATGCAAAGAACAGTTGTTGGAATTGGGTATGTCTAGTTTAATGAAAAGAAGGACTAGGGTGAAAGGAGAAAGTTCCTGGCAGTTGGAACAATTAATCAGTGGAACAACTTGCCTCCAGAAGTTGTGAATGCTCCAACACTGGAAATTTTTAAGAAGAGATTGGACAACCATTTGTCTGAAATGGTATAGAGCAGGGGTTCTCAACTTTGGCAGCTTTAAGACTTGTGGACTTCAACTTCCAGAATTCCTCAGCCAGCTTTGCTGGCTGAAGAATTCTGGGAGTTGAAGTCTACAAGTCTTAAAGTTGCCAAGGTTGAGAACCCCTGGTATAGAGTTTCCTGCCTGAGCAGGGGGTTGAACTAGATGACCTTGTAAGGACCCACCCCACTTTGCATCTTAAGAAGACAGAACTCTGGGAATAGTTCTTCCAACAGGAATCCTTTATTAAGAGAAAATGGTTGCAGGCATGCTAGACAGGACTTGGGGTCCAAGCTCTCCCATTCAAGGTTTTAAGGGGTTCCCCAGCAGTCCCACCCAATCATCCCCCCTTCCAGTGAGAGTTTCAGGCATCACAATTCCACCCCCTTGCTCCTTTCTTTCGGCTGTATGGAGACTTCAAATAAACTACATGAAAGGTAAATAGCTCTCTTTTGTCATGGTAAGGTTCTTTGATGCTAGTTACATTCAAAGTCTCTGTTTGATGTTGCAATAGACACATTCAATTCCTTAGAAGTATACTGAAGGAAGTGAGGGCCATAAAGCCCCTTTGTTCTCCCCCTTCTCTTCCTCTTATGGCAGAATCCAGAGAAGGCAGAATTGGGGTTTTCTATATTTGATGATTAAAGATGAAATATAATTGGATTCTGACAGACCTCCAAGGTCCCTTCCAACTCTGTTATTCTGCTATTCTTCTTAGCATGGGAAGCAGAAGCGTTATTAGGAACAATAATCATTCAGTCCCTTTAAATGCTGCAGAATTCACAGAGGCTGTCAGCAGTTTGCAAAGTGTTGGCAAGGTTTAAAAACAAGGAAACCACAAAAGAATTAGAAGGGGGGAGAAGCTTTAAGAAATCTGAATGGAAACAAACAAAAAGAAAAGGGCTTCAGGAATTTCACGGCCCTTCAAAATCCAATAGGATAGGTCACATTTGAATGGGGGGGGGGAGAGGACTCTTAATCTCATTCTACAGTTTTGAATAAGGTTGCTTTTTTTTTCAATCAAGGAAAATCTTTGCATTTCTTTTGCAACAGGGAGAGAATAAATGAACTCCCAACAGGCAGAAGGAGTAGTCCTGGCTGTGACTCATAGGATAATTCTTCAAAATTTGATTAGAATAGAATAGAATAACAGAGTCGGAAGGGATCTTGGAGGTCATCTAGTCCAATCCCCTGCTCAGGCAAGAAACCCTACCATTTCAGACAAATGGTTGTCCAATCAAGGAGAGAAACAATCTGCAACTAAGGAGAGAGTTCCTGACAGTTGGAACAATTAATCAGTGGAAAAACAATACTCCAACACTGGAAGTTTTTAAGAAGAGATTGGACAACCAGTTGTCTGAAATGGTATAGAGCAGTGGTGGCGAACCTATGGCATGGGTGCCAGAGGCGGCACTCGGAGCCCTCTCTGTGGGCGCACATGCCGTTGCCCCAGCCTTGCCTCCGCCCGTGACCCCCTCCACAGCAGCAGCCTCCCTGGAGGAGAGTCCAAAGATGATCACTTTCCCAACGGAAACCTCTTTTTTTGCAAAGAAAACCTGTTTATTATTTTTAAAAAATCCCTCGCTTTCCCTTTTTTATGGCTGTCTCCTGTTTGAATCCCAAAGTCCAAAGTTTGCCCCTTTAAACCCCTTAACTCCCCCCCCCCTTTGCTTCCTAGGATTAAAACAGGATCCGCCCGGGGGCGCCCTCTTCCCAAAAGCTTTTAGGTCAGTGGGAAGGAGTCCATAGGATCTGGGAGGATCTGGAAGAGGAGGAGGAGGGAAGAGGGAGGGACCTAAATAGGGAAAAGCAATCTCTGCTTCCACTTTAAATCGCTGACCGCGGTCTTTCCGTGGAAGGAGGGAGGTGCAGCTTGCTGGGAAGGCAACTGGCGTTGGAGCAGCTGTGAGGAAGGCGTTGCACGAATCCTGCCCTGCGCGCCTCTTCTTGGAGGACGGAGTCCCAGGCCAGGGGCAGAGTAGGGTAAGAAGCTTCCACTCTCCTCTCCCTTCAGACACTTCTGGTAACGAGATGGGGAAAGTGCTTGGAAATTATGACTTTTAAATGCTGCTTTTAGGCATCCCTCCTAAGATTGTTCCTGTAGGCACCACTCTTTCTCCCTGGAGTTGTGGAGTTCCCCCTACACACACACCGCCAACCACTGGAAGTTTTTCCAAAAGAGACCGGACAACCATTTTGACCAGGATAGTATAAAGCAGTGTTTCTCAACCATGACAATTTTAAGGCATGTGGACTTCAACTCCCAGAATTCCACAGCCAGCAGCCTTGAGCAGAGGGGGTTGGACTAGAAGACCTTAGGGGTTCCCTAGGATTCTGTGTTCTGTGATAGTTTCCCATGGGATTTTTTTCCCAGTGCTGTGTCAGGTAGCCCTTGATTGAAATGGCCGCTGGCCACTTTCTCCTACAACACAGCTTGCCTCCCGGACTTGTAGCTGCCCCAGGTACTGGAAGTTTTTCAGAAATAAACCCGGATCACCATTTGACCTATAAGGCCTTCTGCCTTGCGCAGAGTTGGGGTTGGGCTAGAAGACCTTGGAGGTCCCTCCCAGCCTTAGGATTCTATGTTCTAGGATCTTTTCCCATGGGTTTTATATTAATGATGATGATGATGATAATAATAATAATAATAACAATAGTAATAAAGTTGGAAGAGGTCTTGGAGATCATCTAGTCCAACCCCCTGCTCAGACAGGAAATCCTATACCATTTCGGACAAATGGCTGCCCCTGGTGCTTTAGTCAGGTCCAGAAGCCTTTGATTGAAATGGCTGCTGAATACCCTGGAGGAATTCCTGCTTTGCCCCTTTATTTCTTTGCTCATGCCAGACTGCCATTAACCCTGGGGGAAAGGGGGGGGGAGGGAGCCATCAAGGTTGAGAGAGCCCAGGCCACAAGCAAGGAAATGGAATGTGGACCCATGGCCAAGCCAGCCAATCCAATTGGACATCAGGGAGATAATTGGGGGGGGAGGGCTTGAGAGAGGGGAAAGTAAGTGGGCAATCTTAGCCTGCAAACCTCATATCTGTTTTTTTTCTCCTTTCTCGTAACCACTCGTCTTTAGTAAAAGTAAAAGGTCCAATCAGTCAATTTCAACTTCTTGCGGAGGTGGGGGGGGGGAAGTTCTTGCAAAGTTGGAATTGATTGATTGAACTTTTTAGTCCCACCCAGTCTGCCATTACCACTGCAGCTACACCCACCCAATGGGCCACACCCATCCTGCCCTCGACAATGCGTAAGTGGGTTTTGGGTTGCAGTTTGGGTACTCAGTCTTTAAACGCTTCGCCATCACTGGTCTAGGCTCTTCTTAAAAATCTCCAGTGGTGGAGCACCCAAAATTTCTGGGAACAAGTTGTTCCACTGATTAATTGTCCTCCCTGTCAGGAAGTTTCTCCTTAATTCCAGGTTGCTTCTCTCTTTGATCAGTTTCCAACCACTGTTTCTTCTCCTGCCCTACTGATAACAAAACAAAATGGGTTTTGTTATCAGTAAAAAGAGCAGCAGGTCCATTTTGTACAGAGGTGGTTCAGGAAAGTTGCCCCATTCATGCATCTCGCTCAAGGCTCCGTTTCAGCTGACGACGCCCCCCCCCCCGTCCCGATTGAATTTGCCCGCATTTCTTCATGGGTTCCTTTTTGTTTTTCCATGTCCTTGTTTTTTATATCGCCACTCAAGAAAGATTCATTCATCAAGGAGAGAAGCAAGCTGGAATTAAGAAGAAATCTCCTAACGGGGAGGACAGTTAACCAGTGGAACATCTTTGCCTTCAGACGTTGTGGTGCTTCATCACCGGAGCTTTTAAGGAAAAAAAACTGGAGGGCCCCCTTGTCTGAAATGGCACTATAGGGTCTCCTGCTTGAGCTGGGGGTTGGACTGGAAGACCTCCAGAGGTCTCTTCCAGCTCTCTAGTCTGACTCCAAAGTGCTGGGGGCAGTGTGTATTTGAAAAGAAATCATCCATTTCCTATAAGCCAGTGGTTCTCAACCTGTGGGTCGGGACCCCATTTGGGGTCGAACGACCGTTTCACAGGGGTCTCCAAACAACGCACTCCGCCATTTTTTTCCCCCTTTTCCTTAGCTGTGCTACTCCCTTTTATTCTATTGACTTTTGAAAGCCAATAGAAGAGATTCTCTTGAATAGAGTCTAATTCTATTGGCTTTCAAAAGCCAATAGGAATTGTCCAGGCTGTCTCTGCCCTGCTGAGCCCGCCAAAAGTCCCCTTCTGCAAGCGGTGCTGCACCAGTTGAGTAGTCCTCGACTTACGACCGGTTGAGTAGTCCTCAACTTACGAGCAGTTGGGGGTCGCGGCATTAAAAAGATTGAGAACCACTGCTGTAGGCTATTCCAAAGGGCAAGTGCCACCTGTGGAAAAAAAAGAGTTTTTCTTCCCTGATTATCTGACAGGGAGGGTGAACACTCACTAGAACTCCCTGAGATGGGATCTGCTTGAGGCCTCCAGGTCAAGCTCTGTGATGCTTCAGTGCATACATTCATGGCTGTGAGGCCTGCCTTTGAATCCAATCCCTGGTCCTTCCACACCTTTCAGTTTTCTCCTCACCCAGAGTCAGCTTCTGTGTGTTGTTGCTGTGGCTGCAAAGCACTCAGATAAACTGATTCTCTACTTAGCACAGAAATAGGTAAAAATCGCCCTTCCGCACTGCAGGTTCAAGAATGTCGCTAGGATGTTTGATCGCAAATTATTGCTGTTTCCCCCCCCACACTGGTAAATAGTCCTCGACTTACGGCCACAATTGGGCCCAACATTTCTGTTGCTAGGGGAGACATTTGTTAAGTGAGGTTTGCCCCGTTTTTATGACCTTTCTTGCCACCGTTCTTAAATGAATCGCTGCAGTTAATACGTTAACTGCACTTAACGGTGGTTAAGTGATTGTCATAAGTTCACGGAAAGGGGATCACATGACCCTTTCAGGGTCATCAATATGAACCAGTTTGCCAAGCATTTGAATTTGGATCACACGCACTCGTCGTCTTAAAAGGTTCGCCATCACTGACCTAGAGGCTTTGCACTTTGTTTATTCCTTTGGAAAGATTCTCCAAAGAAGATGTTTATTTGCCCTGCTTGGAAATTTTTGCTGATGGCTTTGTTCATTATGAACAAAACTTGCATATAATTTACTGAATTTTTCATTAATAGGAATGTTCATAGAATGTTCTCTTTCTGTTTTAGGAGTTGCCACGGATATAGCTGTGTTTTTCTCCATGGAGGAAGGGGCCCTGGTGGATGCTGAGGAAAAAGCCCTGCACCGAGAGGTCATGCTGGAAAACACAAAGAATATGGCCTCCTTAGGTAAGAGATTCTGTTAAGATGTTTATATTTATATTTGTAAAATTATTAAGATGTTTATATTTATAATAATAATAATAAAGTTGGAATGGACCTTGGAGGTCATCTAGTCCAACCCCCTGCTCAGGATGGAAACCCTACACCATTTCAGACAAATGGCTGTCCAGTCTCTTCTTAAAAAACTTCCAGTGTTGGAGCATTCACTGCTTCTGGAGGCAAGTTGTTCCACTGGTTAATTGTTCTGTCAGGAAATTGTAAATATATATATATACATTGCTTACTGGTGTACACCGCTTAGAGAGTGCTTGCACTTAAAGCGGTATATAAGTCTCATAAATAAAATAAATTTCTCCTTAGTTCTAGGTTGCTTCTCTCCTTGATGAGTTTCCATCCATTGCTTCTTGTCCTGCCTTCAGGTACTTTGGAGAATAGCTTGACTCGCTCTTCTTTGTGGCAGTTCCTGAGATATTGGAACACTGCTATCATGTCCCCCCTCGTCCTTCTCTTCATTAAATTAGATATACCCAATTCCAGCAACCGTTCCTTATATGTTTTAGCCTCCAGTCCCCTAATCATCCTTGTTGCTCTTCTCTGTACTCTTTCTAGAATCTCAATATCTGTTTTACATTGTGGTGACCAAAACTGGATGCAGTATTCCAAGTGTGGCCTTACCAAGGCATTGTAAAGTGGCATTAACACTTTACGTGATCTTGATTCTATCCCTCTGTTAATGCAGCCTAGCACTGTGTTGGCCTTTTTGGCAGCTGCAGCCCACTGCTGGCTCATATTTAAGTGATTGTCCACTAGGAGTCCAAGATCCCTCTGACAGTTACTACTATTGAGCAAGGTACCCCCTATACTATAACTGTACATTTGGTTTTTCTTGCCTAAGTGTAGAACCTTATTTTTTTCATCATTGAATATCATTTTGTTAGATAGCGCCCAGTGTTCAAGTCTGTCCAGATCCTCCTGTATCTTCTGGAGTGTTGGCTATTCCTGCCAGCTTGGTGTCGTCTGTAAATTTGATGAGTTCCCTACCTATCCCCTCGTCCAAATCGTTGATGAAGATGTTAAAGAGCACTGGGCCCAGAACAGAGCCATGGGGCACCCCACTACACACTTCCCTCCATGTAGATGCAGTTCCATTGAGGACCACACGCTGAGTATGGCGGTCAACCAGCTACGAATCCATCTGGTAGTGATGCTGTCTTACCCACATTTTTCTATCTTATCAAGTAGTAGGTTGTGATCTACTTTATCAAATGTCTTACTGAAGTCCAAGTAAATTATATCCACAGCATTCCTCTGATCCACTAATTTTGTCACTTGGTCAAAGAATGCAATAAGATTTCTCTGGCATGATCTGTTTTTGACAAACCCATGTTGGCTTTTAGTAATGACTTTGTTTGCCTCTACATGTTCGCTGATCCGTTGTTTGATTATCTTTTCCAGAATCTTCCCTAGGTATTGAGGTCAGGCTGATAGGTCTAGGTCTATAGTTTCCTGAATTTATTTTTTTCCCATTTTTGAAGATGGGAACTACGTCAGCTCTTTCCCAGTCCTCTGCTAGTTCCCCAGTGCTCCAGGATCTTTCAAAAATATAGTTCAGTGGTTCTGAGATCATATCTGCCAGTTCCTTGAGAGCCTTGGGGTGTGATCCATCTGTTCCTGGTGATTTGAACCTGTCTAGGCTGGACAGGTGTTCACTTACCATTTTCTTGCCTATCTTAACTTGTGTTTCTAATCTGTTTTTTTTTTAATGGTACTGTTTTTGATAGGTTGGACTGTTTTTTTCCCTTTGTGTAAAGACAGATGCAAAGAATGAGTTAAATAGTTCTGCTTGCTCCCTGTTTCTTGTTACCTTCTTGCCACTTTCCCCCAATGGACCAATCATTTCCTTCACTTTTTTCTTGTTTTTTACATGTTGAAAGAAGCTTTTTTTATTATTTTTGACTTTGGTTGCAAGCCTTAGTTCATTTTGAGCCTTAGCTTTCCTCACTTCATCTTGCAAGCACGTGCTATTTGCTGATATTCTGCCTTAGTTATGTGCCCCTCTTTCCACTTTTTATACTTGTCCTTTTTATCTTTCAATTTATCAGAGTTCTTTATACAGCCATGCTGGTTTCTGTTGAGAGCTGTTATTTTTCTTCTTTGTTGGTATTGTGCTAGACTGGGCTTTTAGGTTGAAAGGATCACACACCTTGGTTCCATTTTACATGAAAGCTGGGACATGACCGTTGAAGTAAAGACAGGGATAGAAAAAGCTCGAATGGCATTCTTCAAAATGAAAAAGGTCTTCTGCAGTCATGACATAAGCCTAAGATTGAAAATCAGGCTTCTCATATGCTATATTTTTTCTATCTTGCTCTATGGAGTAGAGAGCTGGTCTCTGACAGAAGGCCACCTGAAGAGAGTAGAAGCATTTGAAATGTGGATTTACGCATAAGCTGGGTTGACAAGATCAGAAATGAGGTGATAAGCCAGCTGGGAAAGCCAAGGGAAATCCTCAAAACAATTAAAAAACGAAAATTAGAATATTTTGGACATGTGATGCGACACTCAGAAAAATACGGTATATTCCATTTAATCCTCCAGGGAAAGATTGAAGGCAAACAAGGTTCAGGCAGAAGAAGAACATTGTGGCTTCAAAATCTAAAGGACTAATTTGGACAAAACTCAGCAGCACTTTTTCATGCGGCTGCTGATAAGAACAGGATTGCCAACATGATCGCCAACGTCTGATAACGAATATGGCACAAGAAAAAGAAGGGCTTTTATTATCTCTCTTTTCAAAATTTCCCAAGCTTCTTAAGTTGTTTTCCCCTTGAGGATTCTCATCCATGGAATCCTTCCCAAGCTCTCTCTAAGTTTATTGAAATTAGCTTTCTTAAAGTCCAAGACTCTAGTTTGACTGTGTCCTATTGCTTTAGTAGCTGGAACAGTGGGGTTGTAAAATGAGTCAGAAGTTACAGTTATAGCTGATTGGTTGGAGAGAGCTGTTTCTTGTCTGAGGCAATCTATGCTGTGATTGGTTACTGTGAGTGTAAAGGAGGACTTTCCTTCTTTCCCGCCTTTTTTCCTCTGTATGCTCTGTAATTTTACCTCAGGATGACCCTGTTAGCCTGACTATCTTGTTTACTGTAAATATTGATATAAAATATATTAATTTAAACAAAAACTACAAGTTCGTGTCAGCGTCTCTGCCCTCATTTAGACACCTGCTGCGCAATTTCCTGACAGATTCTCTTTCCTCTGGATTGAAAGTGTAGTGGACGTGAGCAGCTGATCTGTTTCTCAGATGAACTCCTAGTTTCTTCCTGTATGCAGTAAACAGCAGTGTCCTTATCTGCGTTTCTACTCCTACTTAGTCTGAGAAAATGACCTCCACATTGTCTCCATGACTTTTCCATCCTAGCCAGTTTCTGATTCTGTCTATCCCACTTTATAGAGAGCTTTTTAGAAGCTGCTTTCATTTTGCTGTTTTTTGGTCTATAATGATGGGTCCACAGCTTGATCGCAAGGATGTACGGTAACTTCTAGCAAAGTTGTTTGTCTGATTGGCCAGGTCCTCAGCAGATGGGATCTTCAAACCCTAATCCATCCCATTTTTTCTCTTTTTTAGTGCTACCTGAAAATGCAAGAACAACTAGAGATACTGTAAATCTCTATGGAGATTCTCAGTCATCCAAGTCATAGTTGTCCCAAAGGTGCTTTTTCAAAAGTCAACTGAACTTTATTGGTTTTTAAGGGATTTCATTTCCTCTGGACTGAAAGGGTGGTGGAAGTGAGCAGCTGATCTATTTCTAAGTTGAAATGCTATTCATTGTGTATGGTTAACTGCATTTTTACTTCTAGATGGTTTGTTAAGATGAACTAAACCCTCCACACTGTCTCCAGGAGGAGGAGAGAGAGGTGTTTTCCCATGCAGTTTCTCATCCTGTCTGTTTCACTTTGTAGTCTTAGGAATGGCTTTCATTTTGCTAATGTCAGACTTGCCCCAGTCCGATCTCTTAGGAAAGAAAGCATCTCAACTCCATTTAATTGAAATGATCGGTTCTTTTACTAAAGAAATGTTGGTTGCAGTAGAGTCAGACTACAACTAAATTTATGGAATGGAATGGAATAAGTATTAAGAGTAGAAAATAGAATAGAATAAGAATTAAGAGTAGAACAGGACAGAAACGAACAGAATAGAATAGAATAACAGAGTTGGAAGGGACCTTGAAGGTCTTCTAATCCAACCCCCTGATCAGGCAGGAAACCCTATACCAGGGGTAGGCAACCTCGGCTCTTTTATGACTCATACGGGAATTCTGGGAGTTGAAGTCCATGAATCATAAAAGAGCTGAGGTTTATTTATTTATTATTTATTTATGAGACTTATATACTGCTTTTAAGTGCAAGCACTCTCTAAGGGGTGTACACCAATAAGCAATGTATGTATATATATATATATTTACATTGCCCCCAACACTCTGGGTCCTCATTTTACCTACCTCGGAAGGATGGAAGGCTGAGTCAACCTTGAGCCGGTGAGATTTGAACCGCTGATCTGCTGAACACAGTCAGCTAAAGTGGCCTGCAGTACTGCACTCTAAATGCTGCGCCACCTCAGCTCCTAGGTTGCCTACCCCTGCCCTATACCATTTCAGACAAATGGTTGTCCGATCTCTAGAGCAGTCACAATTTCTGGAGGCAAGTTTTCCCACTGATTAATTGTTCCAACTGTCAGGAATATTTTTTCTTAGTTCTAGGTTGCTTCTCCCCTTGATTAGGAGATACAAATGGTTTTCCCTCCTCCCAGCCCTCCTCCCATGACCAGTCCATCTTCAAGCAATAAGGATCCACCTAGGTATTTTGAGAACACTGAGATGTTTGGGGAAATCCACATTCTTTCTCAGGGTACATGGCTTCAGGTGCTGGTACAAACTGTTTCAGAGCTTCTTTGTACTTCCATTTCCCCTCCTCCCTGTTTCCCATCATGTACACACACAGGTTAATTGCCCATTTGTCCCCCATGTCCTCCCTTCTCCTAGCCTTTGGTGGCAGGATGCCAGCAAGCGCCCCCCCCCCATTTTCATGGAGATCTTCCTTAGGGACAACTAGGGGAGAATGAACATGTCCAAACTGAAAACCGGTATTTTCAAGGGAAAACTTCCTCAAGCAGAGTTAGGACATCCATCCACCCATCAATCAGAATAAACCTGAAAGGGACCTTGGAGGTCTTCTGTTCCAACCCCCTGCTCAAGCAGGAGACATCAGTCGATGCTTCCCCTTTCTCCAATGTAAATTTGGTGAACCTGTTCTCTCTCATCATCCAATTTTTGAACAAAGTCAGCTTTCAAAAGTCCCTCCTGTATCCTTTGAACTGAACCTGAAGGAGAAGCAGAGTTGATGAGGACCCACCCTGAGACTCAAAAATGATTTTCCCCAAAGCATTAGGGATTTGTATTCTGCAGTACAGGCGGCAAGAGGGAAGCCTGTGGCAGATTATTATATCGACTACTGAAGATATGAACATAATACCATGTTTTGAACACGGCCTGCTAGAAGCAGGGAGAAGAATCACAAAAAGAGCTGTGGGAAGTCAACTCCCCAGAGAAGGAAATATTAACAGGGCAGAAAAATATATTTCCTTCAAGGATCTTAAAGAGACAGAAAAGCATGCCCAGTTTTTCTTGATAGCCCCAGGTCTCCCTCCCCCAAGCAGAAGCCAGCTCTGTACAAATGCAGGTGTAAGCCATCAGGAAAGTTTGAGCCAGAAGCTCAAGAAGACAAAGACCTAAAATCTGCATACCTCACCTGTGAGAGGACATGGTAGGATTAACTCACAAATACCAGAAAGGCACACCCAGGTCAGATTACGTGACACAGGAAATACAAAGCCTGAAACAGGAACAGGAACCACTTCAAACAAAAGGCTAGATAGGGTACAAAAACCTACCGTATATGCCGGCGTATAAGGCAACTTCCGCAAGCATTAAAATCGGCGCCACAGACGGGGGTCGTCTTATACGCCAAGTCGTCTTATACACCGGAAATACTGGTAGTTTCCAGCGTATAAGATGATGTTCTAGGAATGCGACTCGGCGCCAAAGACAGGGGTTGTCTTGTACACCGGGATATACGGTACTACCCATGTGCTCAGGCCCTTCTTTTCTCTGGTCTTTCCTGCAAGAACCATCTTTCTGGCTTTTCAATAAACTGCTACCTTCTTTCTAAAGCAATTGCCATATTCTTTATTTATCCCTAACTTGGATGAACCAGGATAAAGACTTTTCTTTCAACAGAGCTAAGAGAAAAATAGAAATGGTGGTGGGAGTTTCAGGAATGTTCAAATAAGGGATGCAACAAATGATGCTTAATTCCTTTCACACCACCATTTGTGTCATGTATCCTTTTTTTTCTCCCCCCCAAATAGGTGGTGATGTGAAGATAGAGGGTTCTAGCCAAGCAGTGGCAACACCTTTTCTAACAGTCAAAAAGGAAGATGCGGAAAAGATGAGTGAAAAGGAAAGGCTTGGGGGAAAGGAGGAGCTGAAGAAATACTCTAGTTTCCAGTGTGCAGATATCGGCTCTTTCTTGCACAGTGATGATCCCCAAGAAAAAGGAGCATGTCCAGGGTGCGGGAAAATACCCAGAGATGAATTGGGATTATGTGATTGTGTAGAGAAACAAAGTGAAAGCGGGGAATGCTCGAGAAGGACCCTTCCTCTTACTTTTCATCAGAAAATACAAGAGGGAGAGAAACTGTACAAATGCACGGAGTATGTGGAAAACTTTGGTACAAGCCATTCCTTCACATCCCATAAAAACATTCCCAAAACAGGGGCTCCATACAAATGCCTGGAATTTGGAGAAAACATCAGTCAGAAAAGTCACCTGAATTCCCATCAGAGGATCCACAAAGGGAGGAAGCGGCATCAATGCATCACCTGCAGAAAGAGCTTCGGAAGGAGCACCTCTCTAACTTCCCATCAATGCATCCACAGCAAGGAGAAGTATCAATTCAGGGAGGGTAGAATGAAGCTTACCCAGAGCCAGGAACAGAATTCCTGGAAAAAAAAACCCACTGGGAATGATTCATGTAAATGCCTGGAATGTGGGAAGAGCTTCCGTTCTGCAACTCACCTCACTTATCATAATAGGATCCATTCTGGGGAAAAACCATATCATTGCACAGTGTGTGGAAAGAGCTTCACCCAAAATGGCAATTTCAATTTACATAAGAGGATCCATACCGGAGAGAAGCCGTATAAATGCACAGAGTGTGGAAAATGCTTCACGGCCCGTGGTGCCCTTAATTCTCATAAGACGATTCACACGGGGGAGAAACCCTATGAATGCCTGGAATGTGGGAAAAGCTTTGCCAGAAGCGGTACTCTAACCTTACATAACAGGATCCATAAAGGGGAGAAACCTTATAAATGTCTGCACTGTGGAAACAGCTTTAGTCAAAAAGTGCATCTTCAGTCACACGAGAGGATCCACACAGGGGAAAAACCATTTCAATGCATGGAGTGTGGAAAGAGCTTCCGTGCCTCAGAAAAACTTACTGCCCATCGCAGAAGCCACACGGGGGAAAAGCCCTTTCAATGCCTGCAATGTGGAAAGCGCTTTGCCAGTTCCGGAGGCTTTTATGCCCACGAACGGATCCACACAGGGGAGAAACCGTACAAATGCCTGGAGTGTGGAAAGAGCTTCCGCAAATCCAGCCACCTAACTTCCCATAACAATATCCACACTGGAGAGAAACCATATCAATGTTCCGAATGTGGAAAGTGCTTTAATCAAACAAGTAACCTTAATAAACATAAAAGGATCCACACAGGGGAAAAGCCTTATAAGTGCACCGAATGTGACAAATGCTTCACTGGCTCGGGGGCCCTTGTTTGCCACAAAATGACCCACACCGGAGAGAAACCATACGACTGCAAGGAATGTGGAAAAAGCTTCGGTCTAAAAAGAACTTTAATAATACATTACAGAATCCACACTGGGGAGAAACCATACAAATGCACAGCGTGTGGAAAGAGCTTCAGTGATCCCCAAGAACTTGTTTCCCATGAAAGGATCCACACTGGGGAAAAACCCTATAAGTGTGTGGTGTGTGGAAGGGGCTTTAGGACCTCCCGTGACCGTGGTTCCCACAAGCGGACCCACACAGGTGAAAAGCCATACCAATGTGGGGAGTGTGGAAAATGCTTTAGTCAAAATACTTCCCTTCATATCCATAGAAGAATTCACTCAGGAGAGAAACCATATAAGTGTATGGAGTGTGGAAAATGCTACAGTCGTAGTGGTGCTTTTAATTACCATAGGAGGACACATACTGGTGAGAAACCAGATAAAAGAGTTGAACGTAGAAAAATAATTAGTTAGAATCAGTCACGTAAAATCGGTAGAAAGATTCATTCAACGAAGACGCCATTAAATGTATCAAGCGTGGAAAGAGCTTTTTTAAAAATAAAATAAAACAAAACTTTATTTTTCTTGTTAAAAGATTTGCTCATTGGAGAAACTACTATGAATATCTCAAGGTAATAAAGTGCTTCAGTGCCTCTTGTTTGCTTATTCCCATAAATTGATTTAGCTGGAAGAAACCATAGAAATACGCTGAATGTGGGAAGTGTTTCTGAAGCACCAGAAACCTTACTTTCCATACATCTATGGAGATTCTCAGTTATCCAGATCATGGTTGTCCCAAAGGTGCTTTTTCAGGAGGCAACTGGACTTTCTTGTTGTTCTTCGAAGACGTTTCGCTTCTCATTCAAGAAGCTTCTTCAGCTCTGACTGGATGGTGGGAAATGGAAGGATTTATACTCCTTGCAGAAAGCTGGTCATTTGCCTTCTTTTACAAATGTCTTTGAAGACATTTTCTTTTCTTCGAAGACATTTAGCTATGCACTTTGGGATGAACACCCTTCCATTGGACCTGTGCTTGTCTTCAACAGCGAAGGACAGAAAACATCCTACAGCCAAGAAGACTCCACACCCATTTGCACCACTCAGGCCATCCTGAGGACACAGATAAACCTCCAAATGGCCTCAAGGACTCTCTAAAAGAATGCAAATGACCAGCTGTCTGCAAGGAATATAAATCCTTCTTGATTCCCCATCACCCAGTCAGAGCTGAGGAAGCTTCTTGCGTGAGAAGTGAAATGTCTTCAAAGAGACACAAAAAAGTGCAGTTGTCTCCTGAACAAGCAGCTTTGGGGCTTACTTTCCATAAAAAGACATGTAAATGAAGGGGGTCTTAATGGAGCTTTGACGTGAAAAGTATCTCATTAAAGGATCCACATAGAAGGGAAATTATATCCTTCATGACACTGGAAGCGATTCAGAACCGAAGCAACCTTAATTCCTATGGAAGAATACATATTGGGGAGAAACAACGCATCACAAGCGCAGAAGCGATTTTTATGCACAATTCTTCATTTTCTATCCCATAGGAAGATGAAACTTAAAAAATGAATGCTCTTAAACATAGGCAAATAGTTGATCTGAACTCCAAACTTTGGGGACTGCCACAACTCTGTTTCTGACTTTTCTGCTGATACTTAACATTTAAGGCAGGGATCCCCAACCTGTGGGGCCTGAGGGTTTTGCAACTGAGCCATGGACGAGTGCACACACATCCTTACTCGTTCAACCGGGGTGTGAGCGAGCACACGTGGCTGTGCTCCATTTCTGCATAACTCTCTAGCAATTGAGAGGGAGATTGGATCTTGAAAACAAACAACTGTCAAGATTGTTATACCCTTCCACACTCACACCTGACCCGCTGATGTCTTATACCACGGGTGCCAAACTCGCCGCGCGACGGGACATGTCGTGACATATCATGACTTTTTTTGCATTGCCGGAGCTCAGGTGGGCGCAGCCTCCGCATGGTGCAAACGGCCCGTGGGCCGGCAGTTTGACACCCATCTTTCACCCTCCAATGACCCTCATCTGAAGTAACCTCCCCATCACAAGACTCACAAGCCTCTCTGATGACTCACACCTGACCCATCACCAGATCCTCACTTGACATACCGTATTTACCGGCGTATAAGGCGACCCGGCGTATAAGGCGACCCCCGACTTCAGCGCCGATTTCAATGCCTAGAAAGTCTTATCCGCCGGAAACTACCGTAATTTCCAGCGTATAAGACGACTCGGAGTATAAGATGACCCCCGACTTCAGCGCCAATTTCTGCGCTTTAGAAAGTCGTCTTATACGCCGGAAAATACGGTACCCACACTTTATAAACAGAAGAGCGCAGATACTGACATCCCCTAAAGTCCACTGAATATGTTACCTAGCCTTGTAATGAAACATTCAGAAACCAACCCACAAGCTTGGAGGGCGAACTTTCATCCTCATTCTACAAACCAGAATTCCAGATATTCCTCACTATTGCAAACTTGTGTTGCTTTCTGGTGCTTTGGAAAATAAATTGACCCCCTCTTCTTTATGGCCACCTCTCAAACACTGGAATACTGCTATCGTGTCCCCCCCCCCAGTCCTTCTTTTCTCTAGACTAGCCAAACCCAAATCCTGCAACTGTTCTTCATGCGTTTTAGTCTCCAGGCCTGTAATCATCTTAATTGTTCTTTGCACTTTTTCCAAAATCTCAACATCGTTTTTGTAATATGGTGAGCAAAACTGGCCAATTAACCAGTGCAACAACTTGCCTCCAGAGGTTGTGGGTGCTCCATCACTGGGGGTTTTTAAGAAGAGACTGGACAGCCACTTGTCTGAAATGGTATATAGGGTCTCCTGCTTGAGCAGGGGGTTGGACTAGAAGGCCCCCAAAGTCTCTTCCAGCTCTATTCTGATTAAAATGAAGAATAACCTTTGGGACTGAAACCAGAATCAGCCACAGAAAGGTGAGGCAAGAGGTTTTCATCAGCTTTTCTACTCCTACTTAGTCTGAGAAAATGGCCTCCACATTGTCTCCATGACGTTTTCCATCCTAGCCAGTTTCTCATTCTGTCTATCTCACTTTATAGAGAGCTTTTTAGAAGCTGCTTTCATTTTGCTGTTTTTTGGTCTGTAATGATGGGTCCACGGGGTTTCTCACAAGGATATAACTTCTAGCAAAGGTGTTTGATTGGCCAGGTCCTCAGCAGATGGGATCTTCCAACCCTAATCCATCCCACTTTTTCCCTTTTTTAGCAATACCTGCAAATGCAGGAAGAACTAGAGATACTGTAAATCTCCATGGAGATTCTCAGTCATCCAAGTCATAGTTGTCCCAAAGGTGCTTTTTCAAAAGGCAACTGAACTTTATTGATTTTTAAGGGATTTTATTTCCTCTGGACTGAAAGGGTGGTGGAAGTGAGCAGCTGATCTATTTCTAAGTTGAAATGCTATTCATTGTGTATGGTTAACTGCATTTTTACTTCTAGATCAGCGTTTCTCAACCTTGACGATTTTAAGGCATGTGGACTTCAACTCCCAGAATTCCACAGCCAGCATTGCTGGCTGTGGAATTCTGGGAGTTGAAGTCCACATGCCTTAAAATGGTCAAGGTTGAGAAACGTTGTTCTAGATGGTTTGTTAAGATGAACTAAACCCTCCACATTCTCTCCAGGAGGAGGAGAGAGAGGTGTTCTCCCATGCATTTTCTCATCCTAGGCAGGTTCTGATCCTGTCTGTTTCACTGTGTAGTCTTAGGAATGGCTTTCATTTTGCTGATGTCAGACTTGCCCCAGTCCGATCTCTTAGGAAAGAAAGCATCTCAACTCCATTTAATTCAGTGGTTCTCAACCTGTGGGTCGGGACCCCATTTGGGGTCGAACGACCATTTCACGGGGGTCGCCAAACAACGCAGTCCGCCATTTTTCCCCCTCTTCCTTAGCTGTGCTACTCCCTTTTATTCTATTGGCTTTTGAAAGCCAATAGAATAGACTCTCTTGAATAGAGTCTAATTCTATTGCTTTCAAAAGCCAATAGGAATTGTCCAGGCTGTCTCTGCCCTGCTGAGCCCGCCAAAAGTCCCATTCTGCAAACGGTGCTGCCCCAGTTGAGTAGTCCTCGACTTACGACCGGTTGAGTAGTCCTCGACTTATGACCGGTTGGGGGTCGCGGCATTAAAAAGGTTGAGAACCACTGATTTAATTGAAATGATCGGTTCTTTTACTAAAGAAATGTTGGTTGCAGTAGAGTCAGACCACAACTAAATTTATGGACTGGAATGGAATAAGAATTAAGAGTAGAAAATAGAATAGAATAAGAATTAAGAGTAGAACAGGAAAGAAACGAACAGAATAGAATAGAATAACAGAGTTGGAAGGGACCTTGAAGGTCTTCTAATCCAATCCCCTGGTCAGGCAGGAAACCCTATATCAGGGGTAGGCAACCTCGGTTCTTTTATGACTCACGGACGTCAACTCCTGATCAGGCAGGAAACCCTATACCAGGGGTAGACTGACTCGGGAATTCTGGGAGTTGAAGTCCATGAATCATAAAAGAGCTGAGGTTGCCTACCCCTGCCCTATACCATTTCAGACAAATGGGTGTCCGATCTCTAGAGCAGTCACAATTTCTGGAGGCAAGTTTTCCCACTGATTAATTGTTCCAACTGTCAGGAATATTTTTTCTTAGTTCTAGGTTGCTTCTCCCCTTGATTAGGAGATACAAATGGTTTTCCCTCCTCCCAGCCCTCCTCCCCTGACCAGTCCATCTTCAAGCAATAAGGATCCACCTAGGTATTTTGAGAACACTGAGATGTTTGGGGAAATCCACATTCTTTCTCAGGGTACATGGCTTCAGGTGCTGGTACAAACTGTTTCAGAGCTTCTTTGTACTTCCATTTCCCCTCCTCCCTGTTTCCCATCATGTACACACACAGGTTAATTGCCCATTTGTCCCCCATGTCCTCCCTTCTCCTAGCCTTTGATGGCAGGATGCCAGCAAGCGCCCCCCCCCGCCCATTTTCATGGAGATCTTCCTTAGGGACAACTAGGGGAGAATGAACATGTCCAAACTGAAAACCGGTATTTTCAAGGGAAAACTTCCTCAAGCAGAGTTAGGACATCCATCCACCCATCAATCAGAATAAACCTGAAAGAGACATTGGAGGTCTTCTGTTCCAACCCCCTGCTCAAGCAGGACACATCAGTCGATGCTTCCCCTTTCTCCGATGTAAATTTGGTGAACCTGTTCTCTCTCATCATCCAATTTTTGAACAAAGTCAGCTTTCAAGAGTCCCTCCTGTATCTCTTGAACTGAACCTGAAGGAGAAGCAGAGTTGATGGGGACCCACCCTGAGACTCAAAAATGATTTTCCCCACAGCATTAGGGATTTGTATTCTGCAGTACAGGCGGCAAGAGGGAAGCCTGTGACTACTGTAGATATGAACCTAATACCATGTTTTGAACACGGCCTGCTAGAAGCAGGGAGAAGAATCACAAAAAGAGCTGTGGGAAGTCAGCTCCCCAGAGAAGGAAATATTAAAAGGGCAGAAAAATATATTTCCTTCAAGGATCTTAAAGAGACAGAAAAGCATGCCCAGTTTTTCTTGATAGCCCCAGGTCTCCCTCCCCCAAGCAGAAGCCAGCTCTGTACAAATGCAGGTGTAAACCATCAGGAAAGTTTGAGCCAGAAGCTCAAGAAGACAAAGACCTAAAATCTGCATACCTCACCTGTGAGAGGACATGGTAGGATTAACTCACAAATACCAGAAAGGCACACCCAGGTCAGATTACGTGACACAGGAATACAAAGCCTGAAACAGGAACAGGAACCACTTCAAACAAAAGGCTAGATAGGGTACAAAAACCTACCGTATATGCCAGCATATAAGGCAACTTCCGCAAGCGTTAAAATCGGCGCCAAAGACGGGGGTCATCTTATACGCCAAGTCGTCCTATACACCGGAAATACTGGTAGTTTCCAGCGTATAAGATGATGTTCTAGGAATGCGACTCGGCGTCAAAGACGGGGGTCGTCTTATACGCCGGATCGCCTTGTACGCCGGGATATACGGTACTACCCATGTGCTCAGGCCCTTCTTTTCTCTGGTCTTTCCTGCAAGAACCATCTTTCTGGCTTTTCAATAAACTGCAACCTTCTTTCTAAAGCAGTTGCCATGTTCTTTATTTATCCCCAACTTGGATGAACCAAGATAAAGACTTTTCTTTCAACAGAGCTAAGAGAAAAATAGAAATGGTGGTGGGAGTTTCAGGAATGTTCAAATAAGGGATGCAACAAATGATGCTTAATTCCTTTCACACCACCATTTGTGTCATGTATCCTTTTTTTTCTCCCCCAAATAGGTGGTGATGTGAAGATAGAGGGTTCTAGCCAAGCGATGGCAACACCTTTTCTAACAGCCAAAAAGGAAGATGCGGAAAAGATGAGTGAAAAGGAAAGGCTTGGGGGAAAGGAGGAGCTGAAGAAATACTCTAGTTTCCAGTGTGCAGATATCGGCTCTTTCTTGCACAGTGATGATCCCCAAGAAAAAGGAGCATGTCCAGGGTGCGGAAAAATACCCAGAGATGAATTGGGATTATGTGATTGTGTAGAGAAACAAAGTGAAAGCGGGGAATGCTCGAGAAGGACCCTTCCTCTTACTTTTCATCAGAAAATACAAGAGGGAGAGAAACTGTACAAATGCACGGAGTATGTGGAAAACTTCGGTACAAGCCATTCCCTCACATCCCATAAAAACATTCCCAAAACAGGGGCTCCATACAAATGCCTGGAATTTGGAGAAAACATCAGTCAGAAAAGTCACCTGAATTCCCATCAGAGCATCCACAAAGGGAGGAAGCGGCATCAATGCATCACCTGCGGAAAGAGCTTCAGAATGAGCAGCTCTCTAACTTCCCATGAATGCATCCACAGCGAGGAAAAGTTGTATCAATTCAGGGAGAATAGAACGAAGCTTACCCAGAGCCAGGAACCAAATTCCTGGGGAAAAAAACCCACTGGGAATGATTCATGTAAATGCCTGGAATGTGGGAAGAGCTTCCGTTCTGCAACTCACCTCACTTATCATAACAGGATCCATTCTGGGGAAAAACCATATCATTGCACAGTGTGTGGAAAGAGCTTCACCCAAAATGGCTATTTCAATTTACATAAGAGGATCCACACCGGAGAGAAGCCGTATAAATGCACAGTGTGTGGAAAATGCTTCACGGCCCGTGGTGCCCTTAATTCTCATAAGACGATTCACACGGGGGAGAAACCCTATGAATGCCTGGAATGTGGGAAAAGCTTTGCCAGAAGCGGTACTCTAACCTTACATAACAGGATCCATAAAGGGGAGAAACCTTATAAATGTCTGCACTGTGGAAACAGCTTTAGTCAAAAAGTTCATCTTCAGTCACACGAGAGGATCCACACGGGGGAAAAACCATTTCAATGCATGGAGTGTGGAAAGAGCTTTTGTGCCTCAGAAAACCTTACTGCCCATCGCAGAAGCCACACGGGGGAAAAGCCCTTTCAATGCCTGCAATGTGGAAAGCGCTTTGCCAATTCTGGTACCTTTCATGCCCACAAACGGATCCACACAGGGGAGAAACCGTACAAATGCCTGGAGTGTGGGAAGAGCTTCTACAAATCCAGCCACCTAACTTCCCATAACAATATCCATACTGGAAAGAAACCATATCAATGCACCGAATGTGGGAAGTGCTTCAATCAAACAAGTCACCTTAATAAACATAAAAGGATCCACACAGGGGAAAAGCCTTATAAGTGCACCGAATGTGACAAATGTTTCATCGACTCGGGGGCCCTTGTTCGCCACAAAAGAACCCACACCGGAGAGAAACCATACGAATGCAAGGAATGTGGAAAAGGCTTTGGTCAAAAAAGAACTTTAATAATACATTACAGAATCCACACTGGGGAGAAACCATACAAATGCACAGCGTGTGGAAAGAGCTTTAGTGATCCTCAAGAACTTGTTTCCCATGAAAGGATCCACACTGGGGAAAAACCCTATAAGTGTGTAGTGTGTGGAAGGGGCTTTAGGACCTCCCGTGACTGTGGTTCCCACAAGCGGACCCACACAGGTGAAAAGCCATACCAATGTGGGGAGTGTGGAAAATGCTTTAGTCAAAATTCCTCCCTTCATATGCATAGAAGAATTCACTCAGGAGAGAAACCATATCAGTGTATGGAGTGTGGAAAATGCTACAGTCGTAGTGGTGCTTTTAATTACCATAGGAGGACACATACTGGTGAGAAACCAGATAAAAGAGTTGAACGTAGAAAAGTAATTAGTTAGAATCAGTCACGTAAAATCGGATTTGCTCATTGGAGAAACTACTATGAATATCTCAAGGTGATAAAGTGCTTCGGTGCTTCTTGTTTGCTTATTCCCATAAATTGATTTAGCTGGAAGAAACTGTAGAAATACATTGAATGTTGAAAGTGTTTCTGAAGCACCAGAAACCTTACTTTCCATATGTCTATGGAAATTCTCAGTCATCCAGATCATGGTTGTCCCCAAAGGTGCTTTTTCAGGAGGCAACTGGACTTTCTTGCTTTTCTTAGAAGACGTTTCGCTTCTCATTCAAGAAGCTTCTTCAGCTCTGACTGGATGGTGGGGAATGGAAGGATTTATACTCCTTGCAGAAAGCTGGTCATTTGCATTCTTTTACAAATGTCTTTGAAGACATTTTCTTTTCTTCGAAGACATTTAGCTATGCACTTTGGGATGAACACCCTTCGATTGGACCTGTGCTTGTCTTAAACAGCGAAGGACAGAAAACATCCTACAGCCAAGAAGACTCCACCCCCATTTGCACCACTCAGGCCATCCTGAGGACGCAGATAAACCTCCAAATGGCCTCAAGGACTCTCTAAAAGAATGCAAATGACCAGCTGTCTGCAAGGAATATAAATCCTTCTTGATTCCCCACCACCCAGTCAGAGCTGAGGACGCTTCTTGCATGAGAAGTGAAATATCTTCAAAGAGAAACAAAAAAGTGCAGTTGCCTCCTGAACAAGCAGCTTTGGGGCTTACTTTCCATTAAAAGACATGTAAATGAAGGGGGTCTTAATGGAGCTTTGACGTGAAAAGTATCTCATTAAAGCAGTGGTTCTCAACCTGTGGGTCGAGACCCCATTTGGGGTCGAACGACCATTTCACGGGGGTCTCCAAACAACGCAGTCCGCCATTTTTTTCCCCTTTTTCTTAGCTGTGCTACTCCCTTTTAATCTATTGGCTTTTGAAAGCCAATAGAATAGACTCTCTTGAATAGAGTCTAATTCTATTGGCTTTCAAAAGCCAATAGGAATTGTCCAAGCTGTCTCTGCCCTGCTGAGCCCGCCAAAAGTCCCATTCTGCAAACGGTGCTGCACCAGTTGAGTAGTCCTCGACTTACGACCGGTTGAGTAGTCCTCGACTTATGACCGGTTGGGGGTCACGGCATTAAAAAGGTTGAGAACCACTGCATTAAAGGATCCACATAGAAGGGAACTCATATCCTTCATGACATGCTGGAAGCGATTCAGAACCGAAGCAACCTTAATTCCTATGGAAGAACACATATTGGGGAGAAACAACGCATCACAAGCGCAGAAGCGATTTTTATGCACAATTCTTCATTTTCTACCCCATAGGAAGATGAAACTTTAAAAAGGAAGGCTCTTAAACAGAGGCAAATAGTTTATCTGAACTCCATACTTCGCCCCAATTCTGTTTCTGACTTTTCTGCTGATACTTAACATTTAAGGCAGGGATCCCCAACCTGTGGGGCCTGAGGGTTTTGCAACTGAGCCATGGATGAGTGCACGCACATCCTTACTCGTTCAACCGGGGTGTGAGCGAGCACACGTGGCTGTGCTCCATTTCTGCATAACTCTCTAGCAATTGAGAGGGAGATTGGATCTTGAAAACAAACAACTGTCAAGATTATTATACCCTTCCACACACACACACACACACACACTCTCGTGCACTCATGGCCGGCACGAGCGCACCCACATCCTTTCTCACTCAAGCGGTGTGTAAGCGAGCGCACGTTCCTGTGCTCCAGGTGCGCAAGGGGCAGGTGTGCGTGCACGTTCCTCGTGTAAAGGGAGCTGTGCATGCACTTGCCAGCTGCTTATGCAAACCATCCCCTCTCTCCCCTGCCGGTCTGCAAAACATTGGAGAACTGTTGATTTAAGGTGTAAGAGGATTCAAAACATGGTTCTAAGTAAAGTGGGAAATTGTGTATGTTGTAGCACCTCTTTCATCTATTTTTTTTTATTTGTATAGCTGCCCATCTTATACATGGTTCCAGCTGGCTTACTATTGACATAAGAGCAAAGTAAAAGCACAACCAATAATTAAAAGCAACAAAATAGCAGTGAGAATAATCAAACACCACACAATACAATCAGACAACGGGCTCATCCAGACTATCAGGGCCCCAGGCTTGATGACAAAGCCAAGGTATTAATGCTTTAAAAAAGGCCAGCGAGGTTGAACTAAGCCGGATCTGGATGGTGGGGAGATGATATTGCCATGGCCCAAAAAACCCACCTCCTATGTAGCACTAGATGCCACTCTTGGGGATGGAACCCAGAACAAGCTCTCTTGGGCACAAAGCCAGACCTAACAGGGTGGATAGACACTACAGGTAGTCCTCGACATACGACCACAATTGAGCCCAAAATTTCTCTTGGTAAGGGAGACATTTGTTAAAGTCAGTTTTGCCCCATTTTTCAACCTTTCTTGCCTCAGTCGTTAAGTGAATTACCGCAGTTGATAAGTTAAGTCACGTGGTTGTTAAGTGCATCTGGCTTCCTTGTTGACTTTTGCTTGTCAGAAGGTCACAAAAGGTGATCGCGTGAGCCCCCAGGACACTGCAACCGTCATAAATAGGATTCAGCTGCCAAGCGTCTGAATTTTTATCGCAGGACCATGGGGATGCTGCAGTTATGACCGTAATTTTGAAAAGTGGTCATAAATCCCTTTCTTCAGCGCCGTTGTAACTTCAAATGGTCACTAAACAAACTGTTGTAACTCGAGGACTACCTGTACTGGAGACTTGGGGGGGGGTTCCATAAGTAACCCAGCCACAAGGCATGAAGGGATTGGAGTGGTTTACCTCACCAAGGGGAAGATCCTGGTGTAGAGTCAAACGAGCATAACTCTCTAGCAATTGAGAGGGAGATTGGATCTCGAAAACAAACAAGCGTCAAGATTGTTATACCCTTCCACACTCACACCTGACCCGCTGTCTTTTACCATGGGTGCCAAACTCGCTGCGTGACGTGACGTGTCCTGTCAGAACGTTATCGACTATGGAAAACCCCATTTCTGCCCTCTCTGGATTCTGTCATACGATGGAGGGGAAGGGGGTGGTGGTGAACAAAGGGGTTTTATGGCCCTCACTGTAAGGGCTTCAAAGGACTTGAATGTGGATACCACCCAAAAGGACTAAAGCATAAGAATGGGGCCATCAGCTTTGATCTGCTCTCTGAAGTCTCCCTTCCACCGGCAGTGAGGAAAAAGGGGCTGGAAATGTAGCGCCTGAGATTGTGGCTGGAAAGATGGTGGGGTGGGGTGGGGTGGGGCTGCTGGGGACCCCTTAAAATCTTGAACCGCAGGGCTTGGGCCCCAGGTCCTGTCTAGAACGCCTGCAACCATTTTCTCTTAATAAAGGATGCCTGTTGGAAGGAATATTCCAAGAGTTCTGTCTTCTTAAGATGCCAAGAATTTTTTTGCATTGGCGGAGCTCAGGTGGGCGCAGCCTCCGCACGATGCAAACGGCCTGTGGACTGGCAGTTTGACACCCGTCTTTCACCCTCCAATGACCCTCACCTGAAGTAACCTCCCCATCACAAGACTCATCACAAGCCTCTGATGACACCCCTGACCCATCACCAGATCCTCACTTGACATACCCACACCTTATAAACAGAAGAGCGCAGATACACCCCCTAAATTCCACTGAATATGTTACCCAGCCTCTCGTAATGAAACATTCAGGTACCAAGCACAAGCTTGGAGGACGAACGTATCACCCTCATTCTACAAACCTGAATTGCAGATATTCCTCACTATTGCAAACTTGTGTGGCTTTCTGGTGCTTTGGAAAATAAATTGACCCCCTCTTCTTTATGGCCACCTCTCAAATACTGGAATACTGCTATCGTGTCCCCCCCCCCCAGTCTTTTCTCTAGACTAGCCAAACCCCAATCCTACAACTGCTCTTCATGTGTTTTAGTCTCCAAGCCTTTAATCGTAATAATAATAAGTAGTAGTAGTAGTAGTAAAGTTAGAAGGGACCTTGGAGGTCATCTAGTCCAACCCCCTGCTCAGGCAGGAAACCGTATACCATTTCGGACAAATGGCTGTCCAGTCTCTTCTTAAAAACATCCAGTGTTGGAGCATTTCCTGCTTCTGGAGGCAGGTTGTTCCACTGATTAATTGTTCTCACTGTCAGGAAGTTTCTCCTCAGTTCTAGGTTGCTTCTCTCTTTGGTTAGTTTCCACCCGTTGCTTCTTTCCTGCCTTCAGGTGTTTTGGAGGGTAGCTTGACTCCCTCTTCTTTGTGGCAGCCCCTGAGATATTGAAACACTGCTATCATGTTCCCCCTCATCCTTCTCTTCATTAAACTAGACACCCCCAATTCCAGCAACCGTTCCTTATATGCTTTAGCCTCCAGTCTCCTGATCATCTTTGTTGCTCTGTACTCTTTCTAGTTGCTCTTCTTTGCACTTTTTCCAAAGTCTCAACACCTTTTTTGTAATATGGTGACTAAAACTGGCCAATTAACCAGTGCAACAACTTGCCTCCAGAGGTTGTGGGTGCTCCATCACTGGGGGTTTTTAAGAAGAGACTGGACAGCCACTTGTCTGAAATGGTATATAGAGTCGCCTGCTTGAGCAGGGGGTTGGACTAGATGACCCCCAAAGTCTCTTCCAGCTCTATTCTGATTAAGATGAAGATTAATCTTTATGATTCAAACCAGAATCAGCAACAGAAAGGTGAGCCAAGAGGTTTTCATCAGAATAATAATAATAATAATAATAATAATAATAATAATAATAATAATAATGTTGGAAGGGACCTTGGAGGTCATGTAGTCCAACCCCGTTCAGGCAGGAAACCTAATACCATTTCAGACAAATGGCTGTGCAGTCTCTTCTTAAAAACCCCCAGTGATGGAGCACCCACAACCTCTGGAAGCAAGTTGTTGCACTGGTTAATTGTTCTAACTGCCAGGAAGTTTCTCCTCAGTTCTAGGTTGCTTCTCTCCTTGGTTAGTTTTCACCCGTTGCTTCTTGTCCTGCCTTCAGGGGCTTTGGAGAAGAGCTTGACTCCCTCTTCTCTGGGGCAGCCCCTGAGATATTGGAACACTGCAATCATGTCACCCCTCGTCCTTCTCTTCGTTAAACTAGACATACCCAATTCCAGCAACCGTTCCTTATATGTTTTAGCCTCCAGACAAAAATATCTTTCTTTGCAAGATATTTTTTTCCCTGTTAGGAAAATGGTTATATTCTCAGCTGTGGTGCAGGACGGTCAGTTTCGGGACAAAGTCCAAACCTTACCCCCTCAAACTCTTAACCCACCCAGTTCCTCTCCCAACGATCACCCCTTTGGCGTCCCAGGATTAAAAGCCGGGGGCGCCCGGGGGCGCCCTCTTGCAAGAGCCTCCTGTTTGCCCAGCTCAGCAGGAAGCAGCCCTCAGGATGGCGGAGGAGCCGAGCGGAGTTGGGCGAGAAGAGTCCCAGGAGGGAGAACGGCTCCGTTCCCTGCAGGCCCCAAAATCTGGCGGAAACCCTTCCGGGGAGGGAGGCGCGTCTGCCCGGCTGCAGCTGCGCGGCTGGCCTGGGAAGGCGGAGCGCGGATCCTCGTCCTGCGCGCCTCTCTTTTGGGGATCGCGGGCTCGGTCCTCAAGGGCCGGCGCGGGGGAAACTCCGCCCTGGCAAGGATCCGACCTGCCCCTGCGACTCATCCTTGCCCCTTGATGAGAGGCTTCCAAAAGGGCCAGGACTTCTGAAGAAGCGTCTTTGGGGGGGAAAAACAACCCCTCTGGAATACAAGGTGGAGAGGTATGTTGTGTGCGTGCTTGTGCGTTTGTGCGCGCTGTGGAATACAAGGCGGAGGGGGATTTTGCGTGTTTGTGCGCACTCTGAATTAACATGGCGGAAGGGTATTTTGGATGTGTGCTCTGGTTTAGAAAGTGGAGGGGTATTTTGTGTATGTGTGTGTTTGTGTGTGCTCTGGTGTACAAAGTGGAAGGATACTTTTGTGTGTGTGCCTGCGCGCTCTGGGATACTTGGTGGAGGGGCGTTTTGCGGCTGGGTCTGTGTCTCTGATTGTTTTACGTATTTCCCCCTTTTTCTGTGTTAAATTGAAATAGTTGGTCGCAAAAGCGACTGCCTGTGAAGGCTCCTAGATGGGAGTTGAAAGGCAAAGGCAGAAGCAGTAGACTCTGTCCCATATAGTAATAGTAATAGGAGTAAAGTTGGAAGGGACCTTAGAGGTCATCTAGTCCAATCCCCTGCTCAGGCAGGAAACCCTACACCATTTCGGACAAATGGCTGTCCAGTCTCTTCTTAAAAACTTCCAGTGTTGGAGCATTTACTGCTTCTGGAGGCAGGCTGTTCCACTGATTAATTGTTCTCACTGTCAGGAAGTTTCTCCTTAGTTCTAGGTTGCTTCTCTCCTTGATTAGTTTCCACCCGTTGCTTCTTGTCCTGCCTTCAGGTGCTTTGGAAAATAGCTTAATTCCCTCTTCTTTATGGCAGCCCCTTTATTTGGGTACATCAGGTTGCTCTGATAGACAGATGTAAAAGAGATGTTGAGAGTCTAGAAAGTGTGCAGAGAAGAGCAACAAAGATGATCAGGGGACTGGAGGCTAAAACATGCAAAGAACAGTTGTTGGAATTGGGTATGTCTAGTTTAATGAAAAGAAGGACTAGGGTGAAAGGAGAAAGTTCCTGGCAGTTGGAACAATTAATCAGTGGAACAACTTGCCTCCAGAAGTTGTGAATGCTCCAACACTGGAAATTTTTAAGAAGAGATTGGACAACCATTTGTCTGAAATGGTATAGAGCAGGGGTTCTCAACTTTGGCAACTTTAAGACTTGTGGACTTCAACTCCCAGAATTCCTCAGCCAGCTTTGCTGGCTGAAGAATTCTGGGAGTTGAAGTCTACAAGTCTTAAAGTTGCCAAAGTTGAGAACCCCTGGTATAGAGTTTCCTGCCTGAGCAGGGGGTTGAACTAGATGACCTTGTAAGGACCCACCCCACTTTGCATCTTAAGAAGACAGAACTCTTGGAATAATTCTTCCAACAGGAATCCTTTATTAAGAAGAAGTGGTTGCAGGCATGCTAGACAGGACTTGGGGTCCAAGCTCTCCCATTCAAGGTTTTAAGGGGTTCCCCAGCAGTCCCACCCAATCATCCCCCCTTCCAGTGATAGTTTCAGGCATCACAATTCCACCCCCTTGCTCCTTTCTTTCGTCTGTATGGAGACTTCAAATAAACTACATGAAAGGTAAATAGCTCTCTTTTGTCATGGTAAGGTTCTTTGATGCTAGTTACATTCAAAGTCTCTGTTTGATGTTGCAATAGACACATTCAATTCCTTAGAAGTATACTGAAGGAAGTGAGGGCCATAAAGCCCCTTTGTTCTCCCCCTTCTCTTCCTCTTATGGCAGAATCCAGAGAAGGCAGAATTGGGGTTTTCTATATTTGATGATTAAAGATGAAATATAATTGGATTCTGACAGACCTCCAAGGTCCCTTCCAACTCTGTTATTCTGCTATTCTTCTTAGCATGGGAAGCAGAAGCGTTATTAGGAACAATAATCATTCATTCCCTTTAAATGCTGCAGAATTCACAGAGGCTGTCAGCAGTTTGCAAAGTGTTGGCAAGGTTTAAAAACAAGGAAACCACAAAAGAATTAGAAGGGGGGAGAAGCTTTAAGAAATCTGAATGGAAACAAACAAAAAGAAAAGGGCTTCAGGAATTTCACGGCCCTTCAAAATCCAATAGGATAGGTCACATTTGAATGGGGGGGGGGAGAGGACTCTTAATCTCATTCTACAGTTTTGAATAAGGTTGCTTTTTTTTTCAATCAAGGAAAATCTTTGCATTTCTTTTGCAACAGGGAGAGAATAAATGAACTCCCAACAGGCAGAAGGAGTAGTCCTGGCTGTGACTCATAGGATAATTCTTCAAAATTTGATTAGAATAGAATAGAATAACAGAGTCGGAAGGGATCTTGGAGGTCATCTAGTCCAATCCCCTGCTCAGGCAGGAAACCCTACCATTTCAGACAAATGGTTGTCCAATCAAGGAGAGAAACAATCTGGAACTAAGGAGAGAGTTCCTGACAGTTGGAACAATTAATCAGTGGAAAAACAATACTCCAACACTGGAAGTTTTTAAGAAGAGATTGGACAACCAGTTGTCTGAAATGGTATAGAGCAGTGGTGGCGAACCTATGGCATGGGTGCCAGAGGCGGCACTCGGAGCCCTCTCTGTGGGCACACATGCCGTTGCCCCAGCCTTGCCTCCGCCCGTGACCCCCTCCACAGCAGCAGCCTCCCTGGAGGAGAGTCCAAAGATGATCACTTTCCCAACGGAAACCTCTTTTTTTGCAAAGAAAACCTGTTTATTATTTTTAAAAAATCCCTCGCTTTCCCTTTTTTATGGCTGTCTCCTGTTTGAATCCCAAAGTCCAAAGTTTGCCCCTTCAAACCCCTTAACTCCCCCCCCCTTTGCTTCCTAGGATTAAAACAGGATCCTCCAGGGGGCGCTCTCTTGCCAAAAGCTTTTAGGTCAGTGGGAAGGAGTCCATAGGATCTGGGAGGATCTGGAAGAGGAGGAGGAGGGAAGAGGGAGGGACCTAAATAGGGAAAAGCAATCTCTGCTTCCACTTTAAATCCCTGACCGCGGTCTTTCCGTGGAAGGAGGGAGGTGCAGCTTGCTGGGAAGGCAACTGGCGTTGGAGCAGCTGTGAGGAAGGCGTTGCACGAATCCTGCCCTGCGCGCCTCTTCTTGGAGGACGGAGTCCCAGGCCCAGGGGCAGAGTAGGGTAAGAAGCTTCCACTCTCCTCTCCCTTCAGACACTTCTGGTAACGAGATGGGGAAAGTGCTTGGAAATTATGACTTTTAAATGCTGCTTTTAGGCATCCCTCCTAAGATTGTTCCTGTAGGCACCACTCTTTCTCCCTGGAGTTGTGGAGTTCCCCCCACACACACACCGCCAACCACTGGAAGTTTTTCCAAAAGAGACCGGACAACCATTTTGACCAGGATAGTATAAAGCAGTGTTTCTCAACCTTGACAATTTTAAGGCATGTGGACTTCAACTCCCAGAATTCCACAGCCAGCAGCCTTGAGCAGAGGGGGTTGGACTAGAAGACCTTAGGGGTTCCCTAGGATTCTGTGTTCTGTGATAGTTTCCCATGGGATTTTTTTCCCAGTGCTGTGTCAGGTAGCCCTTGATTGAAATGGCCGCTGGCCACTTTCTCCTACAACACAGCTTGCCTCCCGGACTTGTAGCTGCCCCAGGTACTGGAAGTTTTTCAGAAATAGACCCGGATCACCATTTGACCTATAAGGCCTTCTGCCTTGCGCAGAGTTGGGGTTGGGCTAGAAGACCTTGGAGGTCCCTCCCAGCCTTAGGATTCTATGTTCTATGATCATTTCCCATGGGTTTTATATTAATGATGATGATGATGATAATAATAACAATAGTAATAAAGTTGGAAGAGGTCTTGGAGATCATCTAGTCCAACCCCCTGCTCAGACAGGAAATCCTATACCATTTCGGACAAATGGCTGCCCCTGGTGCTTTAGTCAGGTCCAGAAGCCTTTGATTGAAATGGCTGCTGAATACCCTGGAGGAATTCCTGCTTTGCCCCTTTATTTCTTTGCTCATGCCAGACTGCCATTAACCCTGGGGGAAAGGGGGGGGGGAGGGAGCCATCAAGGTTGAGAGAGCCCAGGCCACAAGCAAGGAAATGGAATGTGGACCCATGGCCAAGCCAGCCAATCCAATTGGACATCAGGGAGATAATTGGGGGGGGAGGGCTTGAGAGAGGGGAAAGTAAGTGGGCAATCTTAGCCTGCAAACCTCATATCTGTTTTTTTTTTCTCCTCTCTCGTAACCACTCGTCTTTAGTAAAAGTAAATCCTTTTACTACGAATGCAGTTGAAGGCTCTTCCTTCCTAAATGACCGAGTCAGGACAAGTCCCACTGAAAGGAGGAATGGTCCTTGGAAGCTGGGGGACCTACCTCAAAAGAGGTAAAAGGTCCTTCTAAGGCAGAAAGGAATAGAATAGAGCTGGAAGGGACCTTGGAGGTTTTCTAGTCCAGCCCCGCATTCAAGCAGGAGTCCCTATATCATTTCAGACAAGTGACTGTCTAGGCCAGTGGTGGCGAACCTATGGCACGGGTGCCAGAGGCGGCACTCAGAGCCCTCTCTGGGCACGCGCGTCGCCCCAGGCCTAGGCCTTCAGCTGGGTTTTATAAAACCTTTTCGCTTTTGCCTTGTGCAAAAGAAAAAGGTCCAATCAGTCAATTTCAACTTCTTGCGGGGGTGGGGGGGGGAAAGTTCTTGCAAAGTTGGAATTGATTGATTGAACTTTTTAGTCCCACCCAGTCTGCCATTACCACTGCAGCTACACCCACCCAATGGGCCACACCCATCCGGCCCTCGACAATGCATAAGTGGGTTTTGGGTTGCAGTTTGGGTACTCAGTCTCTAAACGTTTCGCCATTCACTGGTCTAGGCTCTTCTTAAAAATCTCCAGTGGTGGAGCACCCAAAATTTCTGGGAACAAGTTGTTCCACTGATTAATTGTCCTCCCTGTCAGGAGGTTTCTCCTTAATTCCAGGTTGCTTCTCTCTTTGATCAGTTTCCAACCACTGTTTCTTCTCCTGCCCTACTGATAACAAAACAAAATGGGTTTTGTTATCAGTAAAAAGAGCAGCAGGTCCATTTTGTACAGAGGTGGTTCAGGAAAGTTGCCCCATTCATGCATCTCGCTCAAGGCTCCGTTTCAGCTGACGATGCCCCCCCCGTCCCGATTGAATTTGCCCGCATTTCTTTTCTTCATGGGTTCCTTTTTGTTTTTCCATGTCCTTGTTTTTTATATCGCCACTCAAGAAAGATTCATTCATCAAGGAGAGAAGCAAGCTGGAATTAAGAAGAAATCTCCTAACGGGGAGGACAGTTAACCAGTGGAACATCTTTGCCTTCAGACGTTGTGGGTGCTTCATCACCAGAGCTTTTAGGGAAAAAAAACTGGAGGGGCCCCTTGTCTGAAATGGCACTATAGAGTCTCCTGCTTGAGCTGGGGGTTGGACTGGAAGACCTCCAGAGGTCTCTTCCAGCTCTCTAGTCTGACTCCAAAGGGCTGGGGGCAGTGTGCATTTGAAAAGAAATCATCCATTTCCTGTAGGCCAGTGGTTCTCAACCTGTGGGTCGGGACCCCATCTGGGGTCGAACGACCATTTCACGGGGGTCGCTAAACAACGTAGTCCGCCATTTTTTTCCCCCTTTTCCTTAGCTGTGCTACTCCCTTTTATTCTATTGGCTTTTGAAAGCCAATAGAAGAGACTCTCTTGAATAGAGTCTAATTCTATTGGCTTTCAAAAGCCAATAGGAATTGTCCAGGCTGTCTCTGCCCTGCTGAACCTGCCAAAAGTCCCATTCTGCAAACGGTGCTGCACCAGTTGAGTAGTCCTTGACTTACGACCGATTGAGTAGTCCTCGACTTACGATCAGTTGGGGGTCGCGGCATTAAAAAGGTTGAGAACCACTGCTATAGGCTATTCCAAAGGGCAAGTGCCACCTGTGGAAAAAAAAGAGTTTTTCTTGTCTTCCCTGATTATCTGACAGGGAGGGTGAACACTCAATAGAACTCCCTGAGATGGGATCTGCTTGAGGCCTCCAGGTCAAGCTCTGTGATGCTTCAGTGCATACATTCATGGCTGTGAGGCCTGCCTTTGAATCCAATCCCTGGTCCTTCCACACCTTTCAGTTTTCTTCCCACCCAGTGTCAGCTTCTGTGTGTTGTTGCTGTGGCTGTAAAGCACTCAGATAAACTGATTCTCTACTTAGCACAGAAATAGGTAAAAATCGCCCTTCCGCACTGCAGGTTCAAGAATGTCGCTAGGATGTTTGATCGCAAATTATTGCTGTTTCCCCCCCCACACTGGTAAATAGTCCTCGACTTACGGCCACAATTGGGCCCAACATTTCTGTTGCTAGGGGAGACATTTGTTAAGTGAGGTTTGCCCCGTTTTTATGACCTTTCTTGCCACCGTTCTTAAATGAATCGCTGCAGTTAATACGTTAACTGCACTTAACGGTGGTTAAGTGATTGTCATAAGTTCACGGAAAGGGGATCACATGACCCTTTCAGGGTCATCAATATGAACCAGTTTGCCAAGCATTTGAATTTGGATCACACGCACTCGTCGTCTTAAAAGGTTCGCCATCACTGACCTAGAGGCTTTGCATTTTGTTTATTCCTTTGGAAAGATTCTCCAAAGAAGATGTTTATTTGCCCTGCTTGGAAATTTTTGCTGATGGCTTTGTTCATTATGAACAAAACTTGCATATAATTTACTGAATTTTTCATTAATAGGAATGTTCATAGAATGTTCTCTTTCTGTTTTAGGAGTTGCCACGGATATAGCTGTGTTTTTCTCCATGGAGGAAGGGGCCCTGGTGGATGCTGAGGAAAAAGCCCTGCACCGAGAGGTCATGCTGGAAAACACAAAGAATATGGCCTCCTTAGGTAAGAGATTCTGTTAAGATGTTTATATTTATAAGATTATTAAGATGTTTATATTTATAATAATAATAAAGTTGGAATGGACCTTGGAGGTCATCTAGTCCAACCCCTTGCTCAGGATGGAAACCCTATGCCATTTCAGACAAATGGCTGCCCAGTCTCTTCTTAAAAAACTTCCAGTGTTGGAGCATTTACTGCTTCTGGAGGCAAGTTGTTCCACTGATTAATTGTTCTGTCAGGAAATTTCTCCTTAGTTCTAGGTTGCTTCTCTCCTTGATGAGTTTCCATCCATTGCTTCTTGTCCTGCCTTCAGGCAATTTGGAGAATAGCTTGACTCCCTCTTCTTTGTGGCAGCCCCTGAGATATTGGAACACTGCTATCATGTCCCCCCTCATCCTTCTCTTCATTAAATTAGATATACCCAATTCCAGCAACCGTTCCTTATATGTTTTAACCTCCAGTCCCCTAATCATCTTTGTTGCTCTTCTCTGTACTCTTTCTAGAATCTCAATATCTTTTTTACATTGTGGTGACCAAAACTGGATGCAGTGTTCCAAGTGTGGTCTTACCAAGGCATTGTAAAGTGGTATTAACACTTTATGTGATCTTGATTCTATCCCTCTGTTAATGCAGCCTAGCACTGTGTTGGCCTTTTTGTCAACTGCAGCCCACTGCTGGCTCATATTTAAGTGATTGTCCACTAGGAGTCCAAGATCCCTCTGACAGTTACTACTATTGAGCAAGGTACTCCCTATACTATAACTGTACATTTGGTTTTTCTTGCCTAAGTGTAGAACCTTATTTTTTTCATCATTGAATATCATTTTGTTAGATAGCGCCCAGTGTTCAAGTCTGTCCAGATCCTCCTGTATCTTCTGGAGTGTTGGCTATTCCTGCCAGGTTGGTGTCGTCTGTAAATTTGATGAGTTCCCCATCTATCCCCTCGTCCAAATCGTTGATGAAGATGTTAAAGAGCACTGGGCCCAGAACAGAGCCATGGGGCACCCCACTACACACTTCCCTCCATGTAGATGCAGTTCCATTGAGGACCACACGCTGAGTATGGCGGTCAACCAGCTACGAATCCATCTGGTGGTGATGCTGTCTTACCCACATTTTTCTATCTTATCAAGTAGTAGGTTGTAATCTACTTTGTCAAATGTCTTACTGAAGTCCAAGTAAATTATATCCACAGCATTCCTCTGATCCACTAATTTTGTCAGTTGGTCAAAGAATGCAATAAGATTTCTCTGGCATGATCTGTTTTTGACAAACCCATGTTGGCTTTTAGTAATGACTTTGTTTGCCTCTACATGTTCGCTGATCCGTTGTTTGATTATCTTTTCCAGAATCTTCCCAGGTATTGAGGTCAGGCTGATAGGTCTAGGTCTATAGTTTCCTGAATCTATTTTTTTCCCTTTTTTGAAGATGGGAACTACGTCAGCTCTTTCCCAGTCCTCTGGTAGTTCCCCAGTGCTCCAGGATCTTTCAAAAATATAGTTCAGTGGTTCTGAGATCATATCTGCCAGTTCCTTGAGAACCTTGGGGTGTGATCCATCTGGTCCTGCTGATTTGAACCTGTCTAGGCTGGACAGGTGTTCACTTACCATTTTCTTGCCTATCTTAACTTGTGTTTCTAATCTGTTTTTTTTTTAATGGTACTGTTTTTGATAGGTTGGACTGTTTTTTTCCCTTTGTGTAAAGACAGATGCAAAGAATGAGTTAAATAGTTCTGCTTGCTCCCTGTTTCTTGTTACCTTCTTGCCACTTTCCCCCAATGGACCAATCATTTCCTTCACTTTTTTCTTGTTTTTTACATGTTGAAAGAAGCTTTTTTTATTATTTTTGACTTTGGTTGCAAGCCTTAGTTCATTTTGAGCCTTAGCTTTCCTCACTTCATCTTGCAAGCACGTGCTATTTGCTGATATTCTGCCTTAGTTATGTGCCCCTCTTTCCACTTTTTATACTTGTCCTTTTTATCTTTCAATTTATCAGAGTTCTTTATGCATCCATGCTGGTTTCTGTTGAGAGCTGTTATTTTTCTTCTTTGTTGGTATTGTGCTAGACTGGGCTTTTAGGTTGAAAGGATCACACACCTTGGTTCCATTTTACATGAAAGCTGGGACATGACCGTTGAAGTAAAGACAGGGATAGAAAAAGCTCGAATGGCATTCTTCAAAATGAAAAAGGTCTTCTGCAGTCATGACATAAGCCTAAGATTGAAAATCAGGCTTCTCATATGCTATATTTTTTCTATCTTGCTCTATGGAGTAGAGAGCTGGTCTCTGACAGAAGGCCACCTGAAGAGAGTAGAAGCATTTGAAATGTGGATTTACGCATAAGCTGGGTTGACAAGATCAGAAATGAGGTGATAAGCCAGCTGGGAAAGCCAAGGGAAATCCTCAAAACAATTAAAAAACGAAAATTAGAATATTTTGGACATGTGATGCGACACTCAGAAAAATACGGTATATTCCATTTAATCCTCCAGGGAAAGATTGAAGGCAAACAAGGTTCAGGCAGAAGAAGAACATTGTGGCTTCAAAATCTAAAGGACTAATTTGGACAAAACTCAGCAGCACTTTTTCATGCGGCTGCTGATAAGAACAGGATTGCCAACATGATCGCCAACGTCTGATAACGAATATGGCACAAGAAAAAGAAGGGCTTTTATTATCTCTCTTTTCAAAATTTCCCAAGCTTCTTAAGTTGTTTTCCCCTTGAGGATTCTCATCCATGGAATCCTTCCCAAGCTCTCTCTTAAGTTTATTGAAATTAGCTTTCTTAAAGTCCAAGACTCTAGTTTGACTGTGTCCTATTGCTTTAGTAGCTAGAACAGTGGGGTTGTAAAATGAGTCAGAAGTTACAGTTATAGCTGATTGGTTGGAGAGAGCTGTTTCTTGTCTGAGGCAATCTATGCTGTGATTGGTTACTGTGAGTGTAAAGGAGGACTTTCCTTGTTTCCCGCCTTTTTTCCTCTGTATGCTCTGTAATTTTACCTCAGGATGACTCTGTTAGCCTGACTATCTTGTTTACTGTAAATATTGATATAAAATATATTAATTTAAACAAAAACTACAAGTTCGTGTCAGCGTCTCTGCCCTCATTTAGACACCTGCTGCGCACTTTCCTGACAGATTCTCTTTCCTCTGGATTGAAAGTGTAGTGGACGTGAGCAGCTGATCTGTTTCTCAGATGAACTCCTAGTTTCTTCCTGTATGCAGTAAACAGCAGTGTCCTTATCTGCGTTTCTACTCCTACTTAGTCTGAGAAAATGACCTCCACATTGTCTCCCTGACGTTTTCCATCCTAGCCAGTTTCTGATTCTGTCTATCCCACTTTATAGAGAGCTTTTTAGAAGCTGCTTTCATTTTGCTGTTTTTTGGTCTATAATGATGGGTCCACAGCTTGATCGCAAGGATGTACGGTAACTTCTAGCAAAGTTGTTTGTCTGATTGGCCAGGTCCTCAGCAGATGGGATCTGTAAACCCTAATCCATCCCATTTTTTCTCTTTTTTAGTGCTACCTACAAATGCAAGAAAAACTAGAGATACTGTAAATCTCTATGGAGATTCTCAGTCATCCAAGTCATAGTTGTCCCAAAGGTGCTTTTTCAAAAGGCAACTGAACTTTATTGGTTTTTAAGGGATTTCATTTCCTCTGGACTGAAAGGGTGGTGGAAGTGAGCAGCTGATCTATTTCTAAGTTGAAATGCTATTCATTGTGTATGGTTAACTGTATTTTTACTTCTAGATGGTTTGTTAAGATGAACTAAACCCTCCACACTGTCTCCAGGAGGAGGAGAGAGAGGTGTTCTCCCATGCAGTTTCTCATCCTGTCTGTTTCACTTTGTAGTCTTAGGAATGGCTTTCATTTTGCTAATGTCAGACTTGCCCCAATCCGATCTCTTAGGAAAGAAAGCATCTCAACTCCATTTAATTGAAATGATCGGTTCTTTTACTAAAGAAATGTTGGTTGCAGTAGAGTCAGACTACAACTAAATTTATGGAATGGAATGGAATAAGAATTAAGAGTAGAAAATAGAATAGAATAAGAATTAAGAGTAGAACAGGACAGAAACAAACAGAATAGAATAGAATAATAGAGTTGGAAGGGGCCTTGAAGGTCTTCTAATCCAACCCCCTGATCAGGCAGGAAACCCTATACCAGGGGTAGGCAACCTCGGCTCTTTTATGACTCATATGGGAATTCTGGGAGTTGAAGTCCATGAATCATAAAAGAGCTGAGGTTTATTTATTTATTATTTATTTATGAGACTTATATACTGCTTTTAAGTGCAAGCACTCTCTAAGGGGTGTACACCAATAAGCAATGTATGTATATATATATATATATTTACATTGCCCCCAACAATCTGGGTCCTCATTTTACCTACCTCGGAAGGATGGAAGGCTGAGTCAACCTTGAGCCGGTGAGATTTGAACCGCTGATCTGCTGAACACAGTCAGCTAAAGTGGCCTGCAGTACTGCACTCTAAATGCTGCGCCACCTCGGCTCCTAGGTTGCCTACCCCTGCCCTATACCATTTCAGACAAATGGTTGTCCGATCTCTAGAGCAGTCACAATTTCTGGAGGCAAGTTTTCCCACTGATTAATTGTTCCAACTGTCAGGAATATTTTTTCTTAGTTCTAGGTTGCTTCTCCCCTTGATTAGGAGATACAAATGGTTTTCCCTCCTCCCAGCCCTCCTCCCATGACCAGTCCATCTTCAAGCAATAAGGATCCACCTAGGTATTTTGAGAACACTGAGATGTTTGGGGAAATCCACATTCTTTCTCAGGGTACATGGCTTCAGGTGCTGGTACAAACTGTTTCAGAGCTTCTTTGTACTTCCATTTCCCCTCCTCCCTGTTTCCCATCATGTACACACACAGGTTAATTGCCCATTTGTCCCCCATGTCCTCCCTTCTCCTAGCCTTTGATGGCAGGATGCCAGCAAGCGCCCCCCCCCGCCCATTTTCATGGAGATCTTCCTTAGGGACAACTAGGGGAGAATGAACATGTCCAAACTGAAAACCGGTATTTTCAAGGGAAAACTTCCTCAAGCAGAGTTAGGACATCCATCCACCCATCAATCAGAATAAACCTGAAAGGGACCTTGGAGGTCTTCTGTTCCAACCCCCTGCTCAAGCAGGAGACATCAGTCGATGCTTCCCCTTTCTCCAATGTAAATTTGGTGAACCTGTTCTCTCTCATCATCCAATTTTTGAACAAAGTCAGCTTTCAAAAGTCCCTCCTGTATCCTTTGAACTGAACCTGAAGGAGAAGCAGAGTTGATGAGGACCCACCCTGAGACTCAAAAATGATTTTCCCCAAAGCATTAGGGATTTGTATTCTGCAGTACAGGCGGCAAGAGGGAAGCCTGTGGCAGATTATTATATCGACTACTGACGATATGAACATAATACCATGTTTTGAACACGGCCTGCTAGAAGCAGGGAGAAGAATCACAAAAAGAGCTGTGGGAAGTCAACTCCCCAGAGAAGGAAATATTAACAGGGCAGAAAAATATATTTCCTTCAAGGATCTTAAAGAGACAGAAAAGCATGCCCAGTTTTTCTTGATAGCCCCAGGTCTCCCTCCCCCAAGCAGAAGCCAGCTCTGTACAAATGCAGGTGTAAGCCATCAGGAAAGTTTGAGCCAGAAGCTCAAGAAGACAAAGACCTAAAATCTGCATACCTCACCTGTGAGAGGACATGGTAGGATTAACTCACAAATACCAGAAAGGCACACCCAGGTCAGATTACATGACACAGGAATACAAAGCCTGAAACAGGAACAGGAACCACTTCAAACAAAAGGCTAGATAGGGTACAAAAACCTACCGTATATGCCGGCGTATAAGGCGACTTCCGCAAGCGTTAAAATCGGCGCCAAAGACGGGGGTCGTCTTATACGCCAAGTCGTCTTATACAGCGGAAATACTGGTAGTTTCCAGCGTATAAGATGATGTTCTAGGAATGCGACTCGGCGCCAAAGACGGGGGTTGTCTTGTACACCGGGATATACAGTACTACCCATGTGCTCAGGCCCTTCTTTTCTCTGGTCTTTCCTGCAAGAACCATCTTTCTGGCTTTTCAATAAACTGCTACCTTCTTTCTAAAGCAATTGCCATATTCTTTATTTATCCCTAACTTGGATGAACCAGGATAAAGACTTTTCTTTCAACAGAGCTAAGAGAAAAATAGAAATTGTGGTGGGAGTTTCAGGAATGTTCAAATAAGGGATGCAACAAATGATGCTTAATTCCTTTCACACCACCATTTGTGTCATGTATCCTTTTTTTTCTCTCCCCCAAATAGGTGGTGATGTGAAGATAGAGGGTTCTAGCCAAGCAGTGGCAACACCTTTTCTAACAGCCAAAAAGGAAGATGCGGAAAAGATGAGTGAAAAGGAAAGGCTTGGGGGAAAGGAGGAGCTGAAGAAATACTCTAGTTTCCAGTGTGCAGATATCGGCTCTTTCTTGCACAGTGATGATCCCCAAGAAAAAGGAGCATGTCCAGGGTGCGGAAAAATACCCAGAGATGAATTGGGATTATGTGATTGTGTAGAGAAACAAAGTGAAAGCGGGGAATGCTCGAGAAGGACCCTTCCTCTTACTTTTCATCAGAAAATACAAGAGGGAGAGAAACTGTACAAATGCACGGAGTATGTGGAAAACTTCGGTACAAGCCATTCCCTCACATCCCATAAAAACATTCCCAAAACAGGGGCTCCATACAAATGCCTGGAATTTGGAGAAAACATCAGTCAGAAAAGTCACCTGAATTCCCATCAGAGCATCCACAAAGGGAGGAAGCGGCATCAATGCATCACCTGCGGAAAGAGCTTCAGAATGAGCAGCTCTCTAACTTCCCATGAATGCATCCACAGCGAGGAAAAGTTGTATCAATTCAGGGAGAATAGAACGAAGCTTACCCAGAGCCAGGAACCAAATTCCTGGGGGAAAAAACCCACTGGGAATGATTCATGTAAATGCCTGGAATGTGGGAAGAGCTTCCGTTCTGCAACTCACCTCACTTATCATAACAGGATCCATTCTGGGGAAAAATCATATCATTGCACAGTGTGTGGAAAGAGCTTCACCCAAAATGGCTATTTCAATTTACATAAGAGGATCCACACCGGAGAGAAGCCGTATAAATGCACAGTGTGTGGAAAATGCTTCACGGCCCGTGGTGCCCTTAATTCTCATAAGACGATTCACACGGGGGAGAAACCCTATGAATGCCTGGAATGTGGGAAAAGCTTTGCCAGAAGCGGTACTCTAACCTTACATAACAGGATCCATAAAGGGGAGAAACCTTATAAATGTCTGCACTGTGGAAACAGCTTTAGTCAAAAAGTTCATCTTCAGTCACACGAGAGGATCCACACGGGGGAAAAACCATTTCAATGCATGGAGTGTGGAAAGAGCTTTTGTGCCTCAGAAAACCTTACTGCCCATCGCAGAAGCCACACGGGGGAAAAGCCCTTTCAATGCCTGCAATGTGGAAAGCGCTTTGCCAATTCTGGTACCTTTCATGCCCACAAACGGATCCACACAGGGGAGAAACCGTACAAATGCCTGGAGTGTGGGAAGAGCTTCTACAAATCCAGCCACCTAACTTCCCATAACAATATCCATACTGGAAAGAAACCATATCAATGCACCGAATGTGGGAAGTGCTTCAATCAAACAAGTCACCTTAATAAACATAAAAGGATCCACACAGGGGAAAAGCCTTATAAGTGCACCGAATGTGACAAATGTTTCATCGACTCGGGGGCCCTTGTTCGCCACAAAAGAACCCACACCGGAGAGAAACCATACGAATGCAAGGACTGTGGAAAAGGCTTTGGTCAAAAAAGAACTTTAATAATACATTACAGAATCCACACTGGGGAGAAACCATACAAATGCACAGCGTGTGGAAAGAGCTTTAGTGATCCTCAAGAACTTGTTTCCCATGAAAGGATCCACACTGGGGAAAAACCCTATAAGTGTGTAGTGTGTGGAAGGGGCTTTAGGACCTCCCGTGACTGTGGTTCCCACAAGCGGACCCACACAGGTGAAAAGCCATACCAATGTGGGGAGTGTGGAAAATGCTTTAGTCAAAATTCCTCCCTTCATATGCATAGAAGAATTCACTCAGGAGAGAAACCATATCAGTGTATGGAGTGTGGAAAATGCTACAGTCGTAGTGGTGCTTTTAATTACCATAGGAGGACACATACTGGTGAGAAACCAGATAAAAGAGTTGAACGTAGAAAAGTAATTAGTTAGAATCAGTCACGTAAAATCGGATTTGCTCATTGGAGAAACTACTATGAATATCTCAAGGTGATAAAGTGCTTCGGTGCTTCTTGTTTGCTTATTCCCATAAATTGATTGAGCTGGAAGAAACTGTAGAAATACATTGAATGTTGAAAGTGTTTCTGAAGCACCAGAAACCTTACTTTCCATATGTCTATGGAAATTCTCAGTCATCCAGATCATGGTTGTCCCCAAAGGTGCTTTTTCAGGAGGCAACTGGACTTTCTTGCTTTTCTTAGAAGACGTTTCGCTTCTCATTCAAGAAGCTTCTTCAGCTCTGACTGGATGGTGGGGAATGGAAGGATTTATACTCCTTGCAGAAAGCTGGTCATTTGCATTCTTTTACAAATGTCTTTGAAGACATTTTCTTTTCTTCGAAGACATTTAGCTATGCACTTTGGGATGAACACCCTTCGATTGGACCTGTGCTTGTCTTCAACAGCGAAGGACAGAAAACATCCTACAGCCAAGAAGACTCCACCCCCATTTGCACCACTCAGGCCATCCTGAGGACGCAGATAAACCTCCAAATGGCCTCAAGGACTCTCTAAAAGAATGCAAATGACCAGCTGTCTGCAAGGAATATAAATCCTTCTTGATTCCCCACCACCCAGTCAGAGCTGAGGAAGCTTCTTGCATGAGAAGTGAAATATCTTCAAAGAGAAACAAAAAAGTGCAGTTGCCTCCTGAACAAGCAGCTTTGGGGCTTACTTTCCATTAAAAGACATGTAAATGAAGGGGGTCTTAATGGAGCTTTGACGTGAAAAGTATCTCATTAAAGCAGTGGTTCTCAACCTGTGGGTCGAGACCCCATTTGGGGTCGAACGACCATTTCACGGGGGTCTCCAAACAACGCAGTCCGCCATTTTTTTCCCCTTTTTCTTAGCTGTGCTACTCCCTTTTAATCTATTGGCTTTTGAAAGCCAATAGAATAGACTCTCTTGAATAGAGTCTAATTCTATTGGCTTTCAAAAGCCAATAGGAATTGTCCAGGCTGTCTCTGCCCTGCTGAGCCCGCCAAAAGTCCCATTCTGCAAACGTGCTGCACCAGTTGAATAGTCCTCGACTTACGACCGGTTGAGTAGTCCTCGACTTACGACCGGTTGGGGGTCACGGCATTAAAAAGGTTGAGAACCACTGCATTAAAGGATCCACATAGAAGGGAACTCATATCCTTCATGACATGCTGGAAGCGATTCAGAACCGAAGCAACCTTAATTCCTATGGAAGAACACATATTGGGGAGAAACAACGCATCACAAGCGCAGAAGCGATTTTTATGCACAATTCTTCATTTTCTACCCCATAGGAAGATGAAACTTTAAAAAGGAAGGCTCTTAAACAGAGGCAAATAGTTTATCTGAACTCCATACTTCGCCCCAATTCTGTTTCTGACTTTTCTGCTGATACTTAACATTTAAGGCAGGGATCCCCAACCTGTGGGGCCTGAGGGTTTTGCAACTGAGCCATGGATGAGTGCACGCACATCCTTACTCGTTCAACCGGGGTGTGAGCGAGCACACGTGGCTGTGCTCCATTTCTGCATAACTCTCTAGCAATTGAGAGGGAGATTGGATCTTGAAAACAAACAACTGTCAAGATTATTATACCCTTCCACACACACACACACACACACACACACTCTCGTGCACTCATGGCCGGCACGAGCGCACCCACATCCTTTCTCACTCAAGCGGTGTGTAAGCGAGCGCACGTTCCTGTGCTCCAGGTGCGCAAGGGGCAGGTGTGCGTGCACGTTCCTCGTGTAAAGGGAGCTGTGCATGCACTTGCCAGCTGCTTATGCAAACCATCCCCTCTCTCCCCTGCCGGTCTGCAAAACATTGGAGAACTGTTGATTTAAGGTGTAAGAGGATTCAAAACATGGTTCTAAGTAAAGTGGGAAATTGTGTATGTTGTAGCACCTCTTTCATCTATTTTTTTTTATTTGTATAGCTGCCCATCTTATACATGGTTCCAGCTGGCTTACTATTGACATAAGAGCAAAGTAAAAGCACAACCAATAATTAAAAGCAACAAAATAGCAGTGAGAATAATCAAACACCACACAATACAATCAGACAACGGGCTCATCCAGACTATCAGGGCCCCAGGCTTGATGACAAAGCCAAGGTATTAATGCTTTAAAAAAGGCCAGCGAGGTTGAACTAAGCCGGATCTGGATGGTGGGGAGATGATATTGCCATGGCCCAAAAAACCCACCTCCTAGGTAGCACTAGATGCCACTCTTGGGGATGGAACCCAGAACAAGCTCTCTTGGGCACAAAGCCAGACCTAACAGGGTGGATAGACACTACAGGTAGTCCTCGACATACGACCACAATTGAGCCCAAAATTTCTCTTGGTAAGGGAGACATTTGTTAAAGTCAGTTTTGCCCCATTTTTCAACCTTTCTTGCCTCAGTCGTTAAGTGAATTACCGCAGTTGATAAGTTAAGTCACGTGGTTGTTAAGTGCATCTGGCTTCCTTGTTGACTTTTGCTTGTCAGAAGGTCACAAAAGGTGATCGCGTGAGCCCCCAGGACACTGCAACCGTCATAAATAGGATTCAGCTGCCAAGCGTCTGAATTTTGATCGCAGGACCATGGGGATGCTGCAGTTATGACCGTAATTTTGAAAAGTGGTCATAAATCCCTTTCTTCAGCGCCGTTGTAACTTCAAATGGTCACTAAACAAACTGTTGTAACTCGAGGACTACCTGTACTGGAGACTTGGGGGGGGGTTCCATAAGTAACCCAGCCACAAGGCATGAAGGGATTGGAGTGGTTTACCTCACCAAGGGGAAGATCCTGGTGTAGAGTCAAACGAGCATAACTCTCTAGCAATTGAGAGGGAGATTGGATCTCGAAAACAAACAAGCGTCAAGATTGTTATACCCGTCCACACTCACACCTGACCCGCTGTCTTTTACCATGGGTGCCAAACTCGCTGCGTGACGTGACGTGTCCTGTCAGAACTGACGTGTCCTGTCAGAACGTTATCGACTATGGAAAACCCCATTTCTGCCCTCTCTGGATTCTGTCATACGATGGAGGGGAAGGGGGGGGGGTGAACAAAGGGGTTTTATGGCCCTCACTGTAAGGGCTTCAAAGGACTTGAATGTGGATACCACCCAAAAGGACTAAAGCATAAGAATGGGGCCATCAGCTTTGATCTGCTCTCTGAAGTCTCCCTTCCACCGGCAGTGAGGAAAAAGGGGCTGGAAATGTAGCGCCTGAGATTGTGGCTGGAAAGATGGTGGGGTGGGGTGGGGTGGGGCTGCTGGGGACCCCTTAAAATCTTGAACCGCAGGGCTTGGGCCCCAGGTCCTGTCTAGAACGCCTGCAACCATTTTCTCTTAATAAAGGATGCCTGTTGGAAGGAATATTCCAAGAGTTCTGTCTTCTTAAGATGCCAAGAATTTTTTTGCATTGGCGGAGCTCAGGTGGGCGCAGCCTCCGCACGATGCAAACGGCCTGTGGACTGGCAGTTTGACACCCGTCTTTCACCCTCCAATGACCCTCACCTGAAGTAACCTCCCCATCACAAGACTCATCACAAGCCTCTGATGACACCCCTGACCCATCACCAGATCCTCACTTGACATACCCACACCTTATAAACAGAAGAGCGCAGATACACCCCCTAAATTCCACTGAATATGTTACCCAGCCTCTCGTAATGAAACATTCAGGTACCAAGCACAAGCTTGGAGGACGAACGTATCACCCTCATTCTACAAACCTGAATTGCAGATATTCCTCACTATTGCAAACTTGTGTGGCTTTCTGGTGCTTTGGAAAATAAATTGACCCCCTCTTCTTTATGGCCACCTCTCAAATACTGGAATACTGCTATCGTGTCCCCCCCCCCCAGTCTTTTCTCTAGACTAGCCAAACCCCAATCCTACAACTGCTCTTCATGTGTTTTAGTCTCCAAGCCTTTAATCGTAATAATAATAAGTAGTAGTAGTAGTAGTAAAGTTAGAAGGGACCTTGGAGGTCATCTAGTCCAACCCCCTGCTCAGGCAGGAAACCGTATACCATTTCGGACAAATGGCTGTCCAGTCTCTTCTTAAAAACATCCAGTGTTGGAGCATTTCCTGCTTCTGGAGGCAGGTTGTTCCACTGATTAATTGTTCTCACTGTCAGGAAGTTTCTCCTCAGTTCTAGGTTGCTTCTCTCTTTGGTTAGTTTCCACCCGTTGCTTCTTTCCTGCCTTCAGGTGTTTTGGAGGGTAGCTTGACTCCCTCTTCTTTGTGGCAGCCCCTGAGATATTGAAACACTGCTATCATGTTCCCCCTCATCCTTCTCTTCATTAAACTAGACACCCCCAATTCCAGCAACCGTTCCTTATATGCTTTAGCCTCCAGTCTCCTGATCATCTTTGTTGCTCTGTACTCTTTCTAGTTGCTCTTCTTTGCACTTTTTCCAAAGTCTCAACACCTTTTTTGTAATATGGTGACTAAAACTGGCCAATTAACCAGTGCAACAACTTGCCTCCAGAGGTTGTGGGTGCTCCATCACTGGGGGTTTTTAAGAAGAGACTGGACAGCCACTTGTCTGAAATGGTATATAGAGTCGCCTGCTTGAGCAGGGGGTTGGACTAGATGACCCCCAAAGTCTCTTCCAGCTCTATTCTGATTAAGATGAAGATTAATCTTTATGATTCAAACCAGAATCAGCAACAGAAAGGTGAGCCAAGAGGTTTTCATCAGAATAATAATAATAATAATAATAATAATAATAATAATAATAATAATAATGTTGGAAGGGACCTTGGAGGTCATGTAGTCCAACCCCGTTCAGGCAGGAAACCTAATACCATTTCAGACAAATGGCTGTGCAGTCTCTTCTTAAAAACCCCCAGTGATGGAGCACCCACAACCTCTGGAAGCAAGTTGTTGCACTGGTTAATTGTTCTAACTGCCAGGAAGTTTCTCCTCAGTTCTAGGTTGCTTCTCTCCTTGGTTAGTTTTCACCCGTTGCTTCTTGTCCTGCCTTCAGGGGCTTTGGAGAAGAGCTTGACTCCCTCTTCTCTGGGGCAGCCCCTGAGATATTGGAACACTGCAATCATGTCACCCCTCGTCCTTCTCTTCGTTAAACTAGACATACCCAATTCCAGCAACCGTTCCTTATATGTTTTAGCCTCCAGACAAAAATATCTTTCTTTGCAAGATATTTTTTTCCCTGTTAGGAAAATGGTTATATTCTCAGCTGTGGTGCAGGACGGTCAGTTTCGGGACAAAGTCCAAACCTTACCCCCTCAAACTCTTAACCCACCCAGTTCCTCTCCCAACGATCACCCCTTTGGCGTCCCAGGATTAAAAGCCGGGGGCGCCCGGGGGCGCCCTCTTGCAGGAGCCTCCTGTTTGCCCAGCTCAGCAGGAAGCAGCCCTCAGGATGGCGGAGGAGCCGAGCGGAGTTGGGCGAGAAGAGTCCCAGGAGGGAGAACGGCTCCGTTCCCTGCAGGCCCCAAAATCTGGCGGAACCCCTTCCGGGGAGGGAGGCGCGTCTGCCCGGCTGCAGCTGCGCGGCTGGCCTGGGAAGGCGGAGCGCGGATCCTCGTCCTGCGCGCCTCTCTTTTGGGGATCGCGGGCTCGGTCCTCAAGGGCCGGCGCGGGGGAAACTCCGCCCTGGCAAGGATCCGACCGGCCCCTGCGACTCATCCTTGCCCCTTGATGAGAGGCTTCCAAAAGGGCCAGGACTTCTGAAGAAGCGTCTTTGGGGGGGAAAAACAACCCCTCTGGAATACAAGGTGGAGAGGTATGTTGTGTGCGTGCTTGTGCGTTTGTGCGCGCTGTGGAATACAAGGCGGAGGGGGATTTTGCGTGTTTGTGCGCACTCTGAATTAACATGGCGGAAGGGTATTTTGGATGTGTGCTCTGGTTTAGAAAGTGGAGGGGTATTTTGTGTATGTGTGTGTTTGTGTGTGCTCTGGTGTACAAAGTGGAAGGATACTTTTGTGTGTGTGCCTGCGCGCTCTGGGATACTTGGTGGAGGGGCGTTTTGCGGCTGGGTCTGTGTCTCTGATTGTTTTACGTATTTCCCCCTTTTTCTGTGTTAAATTGAAATAGTTGGTCGCAAAAGCGACTGCCTGTGAAGGCTCCTAGATGGGAGTTGAAAGGCAAAGGCAGAAGCAGTAGACTCTGTCCCATATAGTAATAGGAGTAAAGTTGGAAGGGACCTTAGAGGTCATCTAATCCAACCCCCTGCTCAGGCAGGAAACCCTACACCATTTCGGACAAATGGCTGTCCTGTCTCTTCTTAAAAACTTCCTGCGTTGGAGCATTTACTGCTTCTGGAGGCAGGCTGTTCCACTGATTAATTGTTCTCACTGTCAGGAAGTTTCTCCTTAGTTCTAGGTTGCTTCTCTCCTTGATTAGTTTCCACCCGTTGCTTCTTGTCCTGCCTTCAGGTGCTTTGGAAAATAGCTTTATTCCCTCTTCTTTATGGCAGCCCCTTTATTTGGGTACATCAGGTTGCTCTGATAGACAGATGTAAAAGAGATGTTGAGAGTCTAGAAAGTGTGCAGAGAAGAGCAACAAAGATGATCAGGGGACTGGAGGCTAAAACATGCAAAGAACAGTTGTTGGAATTGGGTATGTCTAGTTTAATGAAAAGAAGGACTAGGGTGAAAGGAGAAAGTTCCTGGCAGTTGGAACAATTAATCAGTGGAACAACTTGCCTCCAGAAGTTGTGAATGCTCCAACACTGGAAATTTTTAAGAAGAGATTGGACAACCATTTGTCTGAAATGGTATAGAGCAGGGGTTCTCAACTTTGGCAGCTTTAAGACTTGTGGACTTCAACTTCCAGAATTCCTCAGCCAGCTTTGCTGGCTGAAGAATTCTGGGAGTTGAAGTCTACAAGTCTTAAAGTTGCCAAGGTTGAGAACCCCTGGTATAGAGTTTCCTGCCTGAGCAGGGGGTTGAACTAGATGACCTTGTAAGGACCCACCCCACTTTGCATCTTAAGAAGACAGAACTCTTGGAATAATTCTTCCAACAGGAATCCTTTATTAAGAAGAAGTGGTTGAAGGCATGCTAGACAGGACTTGGGGTCCAAGCTCTCCCATTCAAGGTTTTAAGGGGTTCCCCAGCAGTCCCACCCAATCATCCCCCCTTCCAGTGATAGTTTCAGGCATCACAATTCCACCCCCTTGCTCCTTTCTTTCGTCTGTATGGAGACTTCAAATAAACTACATGAAAGGTAAATAGCTCTCTTTTGTCATGGTAAGGTTCTTTGATGCTAGTTACATTCAAAGTCTCTGTTTGATGTTGCAATAGACACATTCAATTCCTTAGAAGTATACTGAAGGAAGTGAGGGCCATAAAGCCCCTTTGTTCTCCCCCTTCTCTTCCTCTTATGGCAGAATCCAGAGAAGGCAGAATTGGGGTTTTCTATATTTGATGATTAAAGATGAAATATAATTGGATTCTGACAGACCTCCAAGGTCCCTTCCAACTCTGTTATTCTGCTATTCTTCTTAGCATGGGAAGCAGAAGCGTTATTAGGAACAATAATCATTCATTCCCTTTAAATGCTGCAGAATTCACAGAGGCTGTCAGCAGTTTGCAAAGTGTTGGCAAGGTTTAAAAACAAGGAAACCACAAAAGAATTAGAAGGGGGGAGAAGCTTTAAGAAATCTGAATGGAAACAAACAAAAAGAAAAGGGCTTCAGGAATTTCACGGCCCTTCAAAATCCAAGAGGATAGGTCACATTTGAATGGGGGGGGGAGAGGACTCTTAATCTCATTCTACAGTTTTGAATAAGGTTGCTTTTTTTTTCAATCAAGGAAAATCTTTGCATTTCTTTTGCAACAGGGAGAGAATAAATGAACTCCCAACAGGCAGAAGGAGTAGTCCTGGCTGTGACTCATAGGATAATTCTTCAAAATTTGATTAGAATAGAATAGAATAACAGAGTCGGAAGGGATCTTGGAGGTCATCTAGTCCAATCCCCTGCTCAGGCAGGAAACCCTACCATTTCAGACAAATGGTTGTCCAATCAAGGAGAGAAACAATCTGGAACTAAGGAGAGAGTTCCTGACAGTTGGAACAATTAATCAGTGGAAAAACAATACTCCAACACTGGAAGTTTTTAAGAAGAGATTGGACAACCAGTTGTCTGAAATGGTATAGAGCAGTGGTGGCGAACCTATGGCATGGGTGCCAGAGGCGGCACTCGGAGCCCACTCTGTGGGCAAACATGCCGTTGCCCCAGCCTTGCCTCCGCCCGTGACCCCCTCCACAGCAGCAGCCTCCCTGGAGGAGAGTCCAAAGATGATCACTTTCCCAACGGAAACCTCTTTTTGCAAAGAAAACCTGTTTATTATTTTTAAAAAATCCCTCGCTTTCCCTTTTTTATGGCTGTCTCCTGTTTGAATCCCAAAGTCCAAAGTTTGCCCCTTCAAACCCCTTAACTCCCCCCCCCTTTGCTTCCTAGGATTAAAACAGGATCCTCCAGGGGGCGCTCTCTTGCCAAAAGCTTTTAGGTCAGTGGGAAGGAGTCCATAGGATCTGGGAGGATCTGGAAGAGGAGGAGGAGGGAAGAGGGAGGGACCTAAATAGGGAAAAGCAATCTCTGCTTCCACTTTAAATCCCTGACCGCGGTCTTTCCGTGGAAGGAGGGAGGTGCAGCTTGCTGGGAAGGCAACTGGCGTTGGAGCAGCTGTGAGGAAGGCGTTGCACGAATCCTGCCCTGCGCGCCTCTTCTTGGAGGACGGAGTCCCAGGCCCAGGGGCAGAGTAGGGTAAGAAGCTTCCACTCTCCTCTCCCTTCAGACACTTCTGGTAACGAGATGGGGAAAGTGCTTGGAAATTATGACTTTTAAATGCTGCTTTTAGGCATCCCTCCTAAGATTGTTCCTGTAGGCACCACTCTTTCTCCCTGGAGTTGTGGAGTTCCCCCCACACACACACCGCCAACCACTGGAAGTTTTTCCAAAAGAGACCGGACAACCATTTTGACCAGGATAGTATAAAGCAGTGTTTCTCAACCTTGACAATTTTAAGGCATGTGGACTTCAACTCCAGAATTCCACAGCCAGCAGCCTTGAGCAGAGGGGGTTGGACTAGAAGACCTTAGGGGTTCCCTAGGATTCTGTGTTCTGTGATAGTTTCCCATGGGATTTTTTTCCCAGTGCTGTGTCAGGTAGCCCTTGATTGAAATGGCCGCTGGCCACTTTCTCCTACAACACAGCTTGCCTCCCGGACTTGTAGCTGCCCCAGGTACTGGAAGTTTTTCAGAAATAAACCCGGATCACCATTTGACCTATAAGGCCTTCTGCCTTGCGCAGAGTTGGGGTTGGGCTAGAAGACCTTGGAGGTCCCTCCCAGCCTTAGGATTCTATGTTCTAGGATCATTTCCCATGGGTTTTATATTAATGATGATGATGATGATGATAATGAGAATAATAACAATAGTAATAAAGTTGGAAGAGGTCTTGGAGATCATCTAGTCCAACCCCCTGCTCAGACAGGAAATCCTATACCAGTTCGGACAAATGGCGGCCCCTGGTGCTTTAGTCAGGTCCAGAAGCCTTTGATTGAAATGGCTGCTGAATACCCTGGAGGAATTCCTGCTTTGCTCCTTTATTTCTTTGCTCATGCCAGACTGCCATTAACCCTGGGGGAAAGGGGGGGGAGGGAGCCATCAAGGGGGAGAGAGCCCAGGCCACAAGCAAGGAAATGGAATGTGGACCCATGGCCAAGCCAGCCAAGCCAACTGGACATCAGGGAGATAATTGGGGGGGGAGGGCTTGAGAGAGGGGAAAGTAAGTGGGCAATCTTAGCCTGCAAACCTCATATCTGTTTTTTTTCTCCTTTCTCGTAACCACTCGTCTTTAGTAAAAGTAAAAGGTCCAATCAGTCAATTTCAACTTCTTGCGGAGGTGGGGGGGGGGAAGTTCTTGCAAAGTTGGAATTGATTGATTGAACTTTTTAGTCCCACCCAGTCTGCCATTACCACTGCAGCTACACCCACCCAATGGGCCACACCCATCCTGCCCTCGACAATGCGTAAGTGGGTTTTGGGTTGCAGTTTGGGTACTCAGTCTTTAAACGCTTCGCCATCACTGGTCTAGGCTCTTCTTAAAAATCTCCAGTGGTGGAGCACCCAAAATTTCTGGGAACAAGTTGTTCCACTGATTAATTGTCCTCCCTGTCAGGAAGTTTCTCCTTAATTCCAGGTTGCTTCTCTCTTTGATCAGTTTCCAACCACTGTTTCTTGTCCTGCCCTACTGATAACAAAACAAAATGGGTTTTGTTATCAGTAAAAAGAGCAGCAGGTCCATTTTGTACAGAGGTGGTTCAGGAAAGTTGCCCCATTCATGCATCTCGCTCAAGGCTCCGTTTCAGCTGACGACGCCCCCCCCCCGTCCCGATTGAATTTGCCCGCATTTCTTCATGGGTTCCTTTTTGTTTTTCCATGTCCTTGTTTTTTATATCGCCACTCAAGAAAGATTCATTCATCAAGGAGAGAAGCAAGCTGGAATTAAGAAGAAATCTCCTAACGGGGAGGACAGTTAACCAGTGGAACATCTTTGCCTTCAGACGTTGTGGTGCTTCATCACCGGAGCTTTTAAGGAAAAAAAACTGGAGGGCCCCCTTGTCTGAAATGGCACTATAGGGTCTCCTGCTTGAGCTGGGGGTTGGACTGGAAGACCTCCAGAGGTCTCTTCCAGCTCTCTAGTCTGACTCCAAAGTGCTGGGGGCAGTGTGTATTTGAAAAGAAATCATCCATTTCCTATAAGCCAGTGGTTCTCAACCTGTGGGTCGGGACCCCATTTGGGGTCGAACGACCGTTTCACAGGGGTCTCCAAACAACGCACTCCGCCATTTTTCTCCCCCTTTTCCTTAGCTGTGCTACTCCCTTTTATTCTATTGACTTTTGAAAGCCAATAGAAGAGACTCTCTTGAATAGAGTCTAATTCTATTGGCTTTCAAAAGCCAATAGGAATTGTCCAGGCTGTCTCTGCCCTGCTGAGCCCGCCAAAAGTCCCCTTCTGCAAGCGGTGCTGCACCAGTTGAGTAGTCCTCGACTTACGACCGGTTGAGTAGTCCTCAACTTACGAGCAGTTGGGGGTCGCGGCATTAAAAAGATTGAGAACCACTGCTGTAGGCTATTCCAAAGGGCAAGTGCCACCTGTGGAAAAAAAAGAGTTTTTCTTCCCTGATTATCTGACAGGGAGGGTGAACACTCAATAGAACTCCCTGAGATGGGATCTGCTTGAGGCCTCCAGGTCAAGCTCTGTGATGCTTCAGTGCATACATTCATGGCTGTGAGGCCTGCCTTTGAATCCAATCCCTGGTCCTTCCACACCTTTCAGTTTTCTCCTCACCCAGAGTCAGCTTCTGTGTGTTGTTGCTGTGGCTGCAAAGCACTCAGATAAACTGATTCTCTACTTAGCACAGAAATAGGTAAAAATCGCCCTTCCGCACTGCAGGTTCAAGAATGTCGCTAGGATGTTTGATCGCAAATTATTGCTGTTTCCCCCCCCCCACTGGTAAATAGTCCTCGACTTACGGCCACAATTGGGCCCAACATTTCTGTTGCTAGGGGAGACATTTGTTAAGTGAGGTTTGCCCCGTTTTTATGACCTTTCTTGCCACCGTTCTTAAATGAATCGCTGCAGTTAATACGTTAACTGCACTTAACGGTGGTTAAGTGATTGTCATAAGTTCACGGAAAGGGGATCACATGACCCTTTCAGGGTCATCAATATGAACCAGTTTGCCAAGCATTTGAATTTGGATCACACGCACTCGTCGTCTTAAAAGGTTCGCCATCACTGACCTAGAGGCTTTGCACTTTGTTTATTCCTTTGGAAAGATTCTCCAAAGAAGATGTTTATTTGCCCTGCTTGGAAATTTTTGCTGATGGCTTTGTTCATTATGAACAAAACTTGCATATAATTTACTGAATTTTTCATTAATAGGAATGTTCATAGAATGTTCTCTTTCTGTTTTAGGAGTTGCCACGGATATAGCTGTGTTTTTCTCCATGGAGGAAGGGGCCCTGGTGGATGCTGAGGAAAAAGCCCTGCACCAAGAGGTCATGCTGGAAAACGCAAAGAATATGGCCTCCTTAGGTAAGAGATTCTGTTAAGATGTTTATATTTATATTTGTAAAATTATTAAGATGTTTATATTTATAATAATAATAATAAAGTTGGAATGGACCTTGGAGGTCATCTAGTCCAACCCCCTGCTCAGGATGGAAACCCTACACCATTTCAGACAAATGGCTGTCCAGTCTCTTCTTAAAAAACTTCCAGTGTTGGAGCATTCACTGCTTCTGGAGGCAAGTTGTTCCACTGGTTAATTGTTCTGTCAGGAAATTGTAAATATATATATATACATTGCTTACTGGTGTACACCGCTTAGAGAGTGCTTGCACTTAAAGCGGTATATAAGTCTCATAAATAAAATAAATTTCTCCTTAGTTCTAGGTTGCTTCTCTCCTTGATGAGTTTCCATCCATTGCTTCTTGTCCTGCCTTCAGGTACTTTGGAGAATAGCTTGACTCGCTCTTCTTTGTGGCAGTTCCTGAGATATTGGAACACTGCTATCATGTCCCCCCTCGTCCTTCTCTTCATTAAATTAGATATACCCAATTCCAGCAACCGTTCCTTATATGTTTTAGCCTCCAGTCCCCTAATCATCCTTGTTGCTCTTCTCTGTACTCTTTCTAGAATCTCAATATCTGTTTTACATTGTGGTGACCAAAACTGGATGCAGTATTCCAAGTGTGGCCTTACCAAGGCATTGTAAAGTGGCATTAACACTTTACGTGATCTTGATTCTATCCCTCTGTTAATGCAGCCTAGCACTGTGTTGGCCTTTTTGGCAGCTGCAGCCCACTGCTGGCTCATATTTAAGTGATTGTCCACTAGGAGTCCAAGATCCCTCTGACAGTTACTACTATTGAGCAAGGTACCCCCTATACTATAACTGTACATTTGGTTTTTCTTGCCTAAGTGTAGAACCTTATTTTTTTCATCATTGAATATCATTTTGTTCGATAGCGCCCAGTGTTCAAGTCTGTCCAGATCCTCCTGTATCTTCTGGAGTGTTGGCTATTCCTGCCAGGTTGGTGTCGTCTGTAAATTTGATGAGTTCCCCATCTATCCCCTCGTCCAAATCGTTGATGAAGATGTTAAAGAGCACTGGGCCCAGAACAGAGCCATGGGGCACCCCACTACACACTTCCCTCCATGTAGATGCAGTTCCATTGAGGACCACACGCTGAGTATGGCGGTCAACCAGCTACGAATCCATCTGGTAGTGATGCTGTCTTACCCACATTTTTCTATCTTATCAAGTAGTAGGTTGTGATCTACTTTATCAAATGTCTTACTGAAGTCCAAGTAAATTATATCCACAGCATTCCTCTGATCCACTAATTTTGTCAGTTGGTCAAAGAATGCAATAAGATTTCTCTGGCATGATCTGTTTTTGACAAACCCATGTTGGCTTTTAGTAATGACTTTGTTTGCCTCTACATGTTCGCTGATCCGTTGTTTGATTATCTTTTCCAGAATCTTCCCTAGGTATTGAGGTCAGGCTGATAGGTCTAGGTCTATAGTTTCCTGAATTTATTTTTTTCCCATTTTTGAAGATGGGAACTACGTCAGCTCTTTCCCAGTCCTCTGCTAGTTCCCCAGTGCTCCAGGATCTTTCAAAAATATAGTTCAGTGGTTCTGAGATCATATCTGCCAGTTCCTTGAGAGCCTTGGGGTGTGATCCATCTGTTCCTGGTGATTTGAACCTGTCTAGGCTGGACAGGTGTTCACTTACCATTTTCTTGCCTATCTTAACTTGTGTTTCTAATCTGTTTTTTTTTAATGGTACTGTTTTTGATAGGTTGGACTGTTTTTTCCCTTTGTGTAAAGACAGATGCAAAGAATGAGTTAAATAGTTCTGCTTGCTCCCTGTTTCTTGTTACCTTCTTGCCACTTTCCCCCAATGGACCAATCATTTCCTTCACTTTTTTCTTGTTTTTTACATGTTGAAAGAAGCTTTTTTTATTATTTTTGACTTTGGTTGCAAGCCTTAGTTCATTTTGAGCCTTAGCTTTCCTCACTTCATCTTGCAAGCACGTGCTATTTGCTGATATTCTGCCTTAGTTATGTGCCCCTCTTTCCACTTTTTATACTTGTCCTTTTTATCTTTCAATTTATCAGAGTTCTTTATGCATCCATGCTGGTTTCTGTTGAGAGCTGTTATTTTTCTTCTTTGTTGGTATTGTGCTAGACTGGGCTTTTAGGTTGAAAGGATCACACACCTTGGTTCCATTTTACATGAAAGCTGGGACATGACCGTTGAAGTAAAGACAGGGATAGAAAAAGCTCGAATGGCATTCTTCAAAATGAAAAAGGTCTTCTGCAGTCATGACATAAGCCTAAGATTGAAAATCAGGCTTCTCATATGCTATATTTTTTCTATCTTGCTCTATGGAGTAGAGAGCTGGTCTCTGACAGAAGGCCACCTGAAGAGAGTAGAAGCATTTGAAATGTGGATTTACGCATAAGCTGGGTTGACAAGATCAGAAATGAGGTGATAAGCCAGCTGGGAAAGCCAAGGGAAATCCTCAAAACAATTAAAAAACGAAAATTAGAATATTTTGGACATGTGATGCGACACTCAGAAAAATACGGTATATTCCATTTAATCCTCCAGGGAAAGATTGAAGGCAAAC